>NC_045780.1:58240059-58543089 GCF_008692025.1 Phocoena sinus | reverse complement strand
TACATATTTATTACCCTAGAATAAACTGAAATTCCAGATCTAGCCAGAGCTTGCCCAGCAAAATCTAAAAAATACCTTTGCAATTCATTTTTAACTTTTTTTTCTCTGTCTCATGCTAAAAACCTAGCTCCACAACTTCATAGGCTTTCCTGAAATAGAGAATTCAATATGACTTCTCCAAGCCTGATTATGGTAAGACTTCTAGGCACTAAGTGAAATTCCATGAAGGCAATCTAAAAGAAGAATACTCTATAGTATTATAAATTACTGCTAAAAACTAAATAAATAGAGCTTCCCTGGTGGCGCAGTGGTTGAGAGTCTGCCTGACGATGCAGGGGGTTCGTGCCCCGGTCCAGGGAGATCCCACATACCGCGGAGCGGCTAGGCCTGTGAGCCATGGCCGCTGAGCCTGCACGTCCGGAGCCTGTGCTCCGCAATGGGAGAGGCCACAACAGTGAGAGGCCCGTATAACGCAAAAAAAAAAAAAAAACACTAAATAAATAAAGCCCTGAAGAATATGTTCATGCAGCATATGCTTTGTGTATATAATAGTGCATGTATGTGTTACAAAATACATACATAAATAGAAATACATATACAATGTATATTTAAACTCTGACATTAACTTTTTGAAAGTTGCCATTTCTGTTACATTGTAAAATGGCCACAAATATCCCCCCTTGTTGCAACCATGCTACTGCACTATGATATTGAGGATCCCCCCAAAAAGAGGTATAGTCTTTCCCTCTGCTCTTTGATTCTGACTTGGCGATGAGGCTTGCTTTGGCCATGAGACGTTATAAATGAAGTGAAACCCAGGCTTGAAAAGCATTTGCACATGAGCACGTGCTCTCTTGCTGCCATTTGGAATCCTGAGACTACCATGGGATATCACAGGAAGAAGCTCAGGCTAACCTACTGGGTGACAAGTAACCATGTAGAGCAGAAATGTGTTGTCACAGCATATCCCCCCATATTCATCAGGCCACCAAATGCTGAACATTTGAGTGAGGTCATCCTGGAACATTTAGCAGCCAGGTAACTCATCAGCTGTCAATGGAGGCATGAGAGAACCCAGCAGAGATGAGCTGAGCTGGCTTAAAAGAATCACACAGCTGAGCCACAGAATTATAGGCTAAATAAAATGATTTTACTTTAAGCCATAGGTTTGTATTAGTTTATTACGCAGGAATATCTGACTGATATACTCTTTTATACCTTGTAAACATAGAGTCCAGGGTACCACCTCTTTTTTTAAAAGTTTAAATTATAATGGGGGTAGTGTGAAGCTAGTATGTTGCATGAATGAACAGGCTTATTAATATGCCAGAGTGCACTGCAGACAAATTAGGAATCATCTAATGGTTTTCTAAATATAAACTCAAAAAACATTTCTTTCACAGTCTCCTGCATTAATAAAACAGTTTTGTGGTATTACTATAGTCCATCAGACTTAAATTATTCCATGTGTATTTTTGCTGTGATTCTTCAGTGAGTTCCTGTATAATTTTCTTCATTTTTGCTTTCTGATTGTTTGAGATCTGTTCTGATTATTTAGTCCCTTTTATTTAATGATTTTTTGCCAAATACATGACCTTATCTTATTTCTTATGAAAATCCTCACTTGTGTGTACATGTATTTGTTAATTAATCATTTTATAACATTTTGGTTAAGTTTAAATAGACATATATACCTTTATTTACTTTTATTTATTTTATTTTGGTATTGAGATATAACAGATATAATTCATATATAACATTATGTTAGTTTCAGGTGTACAACATAATGATTTGATATTTATATATTTTGAGAAATGATCACCACAGTAAGTATAATTAACATCCATTACCACACATAACTACAATTTTTTTCTTGTGATGATGACTTTTAAGATCTACTCTCTTATCAACTGTCAAATATACAATACACTATTACTAACTACCATCACCAATGCTGTACATTACCTTTCTAGGACTTATTTATTTTAAAACTGGAAGTCTGTACTTTTTGACTAACTCCTCTCTCTGACCACCACCAGTTTGGTCTCTGTATCTGAGTTGTTTTTGTTTTTGTTTTTAGATTCCACATATAAGTGAGATTATATGGTATTTGTGTTTCTCCATCTGACTTATTTCACTTTGCATAATGCCCCCAGGGTCCATCCATGTTGTCACAAGTGGCAAGGTTTCCATCTATTTTATGGTTGAATAATATTCCACTGTGTATGTATACCATATTTGCTTTGTTCATTCATCCACTGATGGACACAGGTTGCATCGTATCTTGGCCACTATAAATAATGCTGCAGATGAACATGGTGGTGCATATATCTTTTCAAGTTAGTGTTTTCATTTTCTTAGGAAAATATAGATTTTATAATTTTCAAGGAAATTTAAATTATAGGCTTTCAACGTAGTGCTTTCTGAAACCTGGCATGATGCATATAATGATATTCGGAAAATTGCACTGCATGCAGCTTTAACCTTCAGTAAAACAAGAGCAAAGACTTTTTACTTTTGTTTTCATTGACATTTTAAAAACAGTTTTCTTCAGAGTGATACATACCCATGATAGCATATCATTTGCACTTAGAAGGGTTTATCGTGAAACAGTCTCCTTGTATTTTGAATTACCCAGTACAATTATATCTAGCTGGTATAAAATAAAATCCCCAAATTTCTGCAGCGTAACACATAAAATGTGGTCTGTTGCTCTTTCAAAGACTGGTGTGGATGTTCCTAGTAGAACTGCTGTGGTAGAACCTCCTTTAAGTGATTCTTGCTATAGGTAGGAGAAAATGTGAAAAAAAAATTAAATGAGGACCTGCTTATGGGTAGGAGGGCTACTTCCCTCTGTTCACATTCCATTGATGGGAACTAGTTACATGTTTCCAAATGGAGACATAAAGACTTGATTATTATCTTTTTGCGCTCACAGGATGAAAATGAATGTTTGGTAGACAAATAACATTATCTCTGCAAAACTCTCTTTGCCTGTTTCAAGTCCATCTCCTCAAAGGCAAATTCTTAAAATTTGTCTATGTTTATTTAATATGTTTAATCCATTTTTCCATTTGTCAATGTAAGAAAATTTGCATTTACTCCTTCCTATAAAACATAGTTGCAACTTTAAAATCGACATAAAATTTTATATCTATTTCAAACAACTGTTAACAAAATCTCAGGCTTATCCTGAGAGTAATTTTTGCTCCTAATCTCCCCAGTTCCTATCAACAATACTTTTAATTTAGCATTTTCAGGGATGTTAAGAGTTTTTATGTTCTGCCTTCAAAAATTTTTTTTAATTCTATGTCCCTAGATTAAGATTATGAAGTAATATAGTCTTCTCACTGTTACTAGAAAATTATGCTTAATTTAAATATTGTATTTTCATCTCTATGTACTATTATCACTCCATAGACATTCAAATATTACTATTGTTAGTTTCAAAAACAAACATTTTGATTTTATTGTAACTTCAATTTTTATCTCTCCACCCCATCTTTTGTTTTGCTTTCTATTTAAACTGTAACATTTATACATAAATATTTTTACTAGAGTTTCTGATTTCTTATTATATTGTTCATTTTTGTGTCTTTATCACCACCTTTTTCTCAGTTTTCAATCTACTTCATGTTTTATCTAGATCCCTTATTTCTTAGAATCTCCCTATTGAATGCCTCTGCATGATTTGGAGGAGACACCCACTAGGCTACTGCAAGTATTTGTCCAACTCTCTATACTTAGAGTTATTGTCTCCTGGGCCACATGTCTTCTGTCTTGACCTCCTTCCCCCTGCAATGGCACACCACAACCACTTGGCTAGAGCATAAACAATGTTCATCAGAAGAAAACCTTCCTTCTCTTTTATGCATGAAAATATATTTTATGACTTTACAGTTGACTGATAATTTGGCTGAAAACAGAATTTAGATGTGGCCCCAAAACACCTTTTTTCTCAAATATTTGATAGCAAGATTCCAGCATCTGTGAAGTCCATTGTTCCCAGTTGCTGTTTTTGTTCTCATTATCAGGAAATATTTCTTTCCTCTCTTTCTTTTAGTTTAAGGATTTGCTTTTTATCTTTTATGCTTTAAAATTCTATAAACGTGTATAGATATGAGTATTTTTTCACTTACTCTGTTCATCTTAAAATGAGGTCTTTCATGTCATCTAAGATTGCAAGTAAATTTTCTTCTATTATTTCTTTCATAGCTGATTCTCATTCATTTTCTCTCCTCTCTTTATAGATCTTTTATGGCATATGTTTTTGTGGAAATTCGCTTGGCACTGAATCTTCTCTTATTGAGGTTATCACAACTCTACCATATAACCATGAAATGCAGGGTCATTATTCTTACCTTATCTTTATTTCTGCTTACAAATGCACATGTAATTCTCCTTCCCGTTCTATTTGATTCAGGATTGTGTGTATGGCACAATTTAGGCTGATGTGTTGCAAGGAAATATGTGCTGTGCCCAGGACCATATACCTAATTTTCATAGCTTACGGCAAAATAAAAATGCAGGGTCTCTTTTTCAAAAACTAAAGAGAAGAAGTGCCATTAAAGGTACCAAAATATAACAAGTTCTCCTTTCTTTTTAGGTCTCTCTCCTGACTTGTCATGTTTTTTATCTGCTATTTAATGTCATATTCCCTCTGGCATTGGACACTTAGGATACTTGCAAGGTGAGTACAGACACTACAGATACCCTGACACTGTACTCCTGCATCACACCAACTGCCTGTCCTGGCATATGCCTGATACTGATCCATGGGTCTTGCCCCATCCTGGGATGGAGATGTCAGCCACACTTTCCCATTGTTCATAGCTTCAACCAACAGCAGATGGATGACCCCCATGGTTTTGCAAACTCTGCACCAGGACATTCTTGGTTTTTGAAGTGGGAAGAAGGCTTACTTCCACTGAATTATCAGCCAGAACACACTCTGAGCTCCCAGGCTAAGGCAAGAAGGGCTGTCACCATGCCCTTCTCTGAAATGTGGATGCAGGGTCATAAAGATGGTCGTGACTAGGGCTTCCAGAAAAGAAGCTTTCTTCCTGTTGTGCTGAAGCTACTTGGAAAGATGCTTACTTATATGGATAGCGTGGTGTGCAGATGTGACATGAGGAACTGCTGCTGCAGCCGGAGAAGTTAACCAGAGGATAAAGGTCACACATGGAGGAGAGCAAAGCTAAGACAATGACAGAGAAAGAAGCTGAGCTCTTTTCAAGGAACTTCCATTGCTAATCTCATCTCTAGATGCTTCAGATACAGGAGCAAGCACAGTTTTAATACAATTTGTTAGGTTTCCTACTATGTACAATTGGAAGTATCCCAAACTGACACTTAAGATTCTGCATTTCCAAAAGTATATGTCCATCTTAATTTCATAGGCTTTCTTTTAATATTTTTCTTTATGTCTTGAGGGAATGTTTTTGAATATATCATTTATAGCCCATTTATTTTTCTTTAAAATATAAATTCAAATTTTAGTTTTTGAGGTTTCCCTTTTGACTTAATTTTTCCATGGCATCTTATTTTTAAGGAATGCATTTTCCCAAAATATTGGAATATTTGGATACTCGATTGAATTTAAATTTAGCTTATTGTGAATATTTTATTTTTCTAAATGATCTTTGTTTCCCTTGGTTCCGTTTTCTATTGTTTCTTCATTTGTTTTTGTTTAGTTGTTATCTGTCATGGTTAGGATTTGCCTTTAAGCATGAGGATATTTAATTTTACTCAATTCATATATTAAACCCAGGGATGGTGTAGATGGAATTTTTTTCTTTCCTGCTGAGTAAGTAGATTTTTTACAGGTTAGACCACCACTGTGAATAAAACTGCTGTGAGCTTTTTAGCCATCACTTTTGGAAAATAACTGGCAAAACTCACTTTCAGATGAGGAGATTTGGATACTGTTGGTTTATGGACATATACTAATGACACCAGAAAGGCTAATATATGGAGGTCTTATTTACAGGCATTCACATCAGCATTAGATTGTCTGGGAATGATGCAGGCTCCCTATTCTCTGTATGAAGAATGCTTTTTAATACAGGCTCTGAGTTGATTCTTTTGGTTTTAACATGAGTTTCATTACAACTCTCTCCTGCTTCCAACTCTAAGCCCAGAAAATCTCTCTGGACTCCTCTTGGGTTGACTTCGCTTTCCTTTTATTGGGCAACATTGAACCATATTCTTTGCCCTGACTTTGATACTTATTTCTGTTTCATACATACCCCAATGCTAGTCTGTCTCTCTCTTTCTCAGAAATACTCCAAAATCTTTATTTGTTTATGAACTTCTTCTTGTTTATTACCTATTTGTTCCTTTATCTAGTTCTATACTCTTATGTCATCATGGGAGGTGTAGGAAACAAAGGAATATTCCTAGTCTGGCATACCGAAAATAAAACCCTATATTGAATTGCAATAACCCATCACATTGCCTTTTTATCATACAATTCTAAATGAAATGGATTACCCACTCGACAACTGATTGCTTGAATAATTCAGTAATGCATTCTAATTTGTCAAATTTAACTAAAAAAGAAAATAAACACAGGTTCTTGTTTTCTTCAACTGTTTCACTTGTGTTTCCCCTACAATTCAGTAGATATGCATTCTGATATTTGTGTGTGTCTCCTTACTTGTGAGAATTATTGACCTATATCCAATAGCTCATATAAATACTTAGTAAGATACCATTTGATTATATACAAGTGATGTGGCACAGCAGATACTTATGAACGACAGTACCTCTGGGATGATATTAAGGACCATATGCCTTTGTTAAGAAATGGATGGGTTTTGAGTGCGGCACACAAAATGGCACCTCCCCTTCTCCTAGAAATTCATGTGCTTTCTCTGCTCTAACACTTATTTATATGCACACACACTCATGATACGGTAAAAAAAACCCAAAAAAACCCTGTTTTGATCCTTATTTTTAAAAGTAGATAAAAAGTCCAATTTTTACATGTCCGTCAAAAATTCATAACAATCAACACATTTTGTTCACATTTAATGTTCAAGATAGTATGGAAATAATGGAGAAAATACAGTTAAGTAAAATGCCTCCTTCAGTCTCAATTAGGTTACATTCCCTTAGGGAAATAAAGAGAACACAGTTAGATTTATATTAGCTCTTGTTATTAAATACCTCTTAATGAATAAGAGTGCTGTTTAAAGAGTTTATATAATGGTTTCCTTATTAAACCAATCAACACATAAATACTTCTAGAGTCAATTAATATAAATATATGGTAAATCATTTCATTTGCTAATTCAACACTAAATTTAGTTTTGTCCATCTCTCTCTTTTTTTTTTTTTCCTGCGGTACACGGGCCTCTCACTGTTGTGGCCTCTCCCGTTGCTCAGGGGCCATGGCTCACGGGCCTAGCCGCTCCGCGGCATGTGGGATCTTCCCGGACCGGGGCACGAACCCGTGTCCCCTGCATCAGCAGGCAGACTCTCAACCACTGCGCCACCAGGGAAGCCCCTGTCCATCTCTTATACATTTAACCTCATCTCCTTCTTTATGACAGACCTTTGACAGCATCAATTAAATAAACTCTTGAAAAGAAAAATATCTTAAAAAGAAAAACAAATACGTACTCTCTCTGTTAAGATCCCTCTTTAATTTCCGTTACAGAGCATATTACAAATAGAAGGTTCTATGTTCTCCATGTACATTTTTGTGCTCCAAGTTATCCTTTTACTCTTTATCCTTTAACATTAAAACAAAGTCGAAACAAGGTCAAACGCTATGTCTCCCATATTCTACCAAGGGATCTAATTCCCTCTCCTTAAATAGCTATCATAGCGAGAGTTATAAATTCCAGGTCTTTACTTCTGGCTCAGACACCTATGTGGATTTCTAAAAAACTATATGCAACTCTTGCTTGAATCCATCTACATATACGTCCCTCAAAGCACCACAAAATTGACAATTCCAAATTGACTCTTATTTTCATTGAAAATCTTAGTGCACCTCTGCATTGCCATTTACCTGAGCTGCCTTCCCATTACATTATAAACTACTTGAGGAGAGAGACTACTGGTCTCTGTCTTTAAGTCTTCTGCGCTGAATACAATGCATGCTACATAAAAAGTGATCAGTGAATATGTATTTAATAAATAAATACATCTGTGTGATCTTAATGTTTTTTTGAACCATGACATGCATTTGTGTATATCTACAACAAATATGGTAAATGCGAAATAAGTGAACTATAATATTGTGGTCTCCCCAATACCATAAGCTAAATTATTGAGTCAATTATAAACATAAGACTTGCCTTGTCACAACAACTTATAACCACTCTAAACAAAGCCACAGCTTGCACCAACACTATAAATTAGGAAAGTAGGAAAATAAAATGATACTCTATTAAGCTTTAATATTAATATAATATTGAATTACCTAGGGAAGCACTCATGGATTTTAATCATAGGCATGTAGGAGATCAAAAACAAAACTCTGGTTGATAATAAGTCAAATTGCCCCTCCCCAGAACACTGAATACAATCCTAATAAATGAAATGATATAGCAAGGAAGTCATTACCAGCAAAGAGCACAGTGAGGTTTCATCTTGTATGAAAGAAAATAAAATTTTATCTGATCCTGTTAAATATGTCAGCCAGGAGAAACAGAACAATAGAACTAATAATGTGTTCCCTGATAACACAGGAGGAAGCTGAATGATGAATCAGATAGGATGGCAGATAGGAAACCTGAAAACGGTGGAAATGTTACCAATGAGACTAAAGAGAATGTTCATGACATGCAAACAAATGAAAAAAGTAAAAATAATAATGAACAAAATGATGGTGATTTAGGTAATGCTGAGGGACTTATCTTTAAGAGAAATGAAGGAATAATCAATGCCGTAAGTTTGTTCAAAGTGAAGATGAGCTGACTTAGAAAATAAGAAAAAAAGGAAACATTATCTCATGGTTGTTGAGGTTACATATGAATTAAAGTCTGAAAGAGGTTATTTAAAGTTTTAAAGTACCAACCTCCATATCACTAACTATTCCTAAAGAGATGATTCCTTTAACAAACTACTATGCAGTCCACAGAATAAACATGTTATATAAGAGCCTACACTGAGGACAAAATTGCATAACCATGAATATAATAGCAGAGTTTCAGGAATCAGCCTACATATCTATATCAGTTTATCTTGGCTCATTATCTTTCTTTTCTGGTTCATGTTTTGACACAAACTTTCTGGGAACCTATCCCTAAGCAAGGCATTCACCAAACAGAAGATGGAGTCAGCCTTGTTCAGCCAAGACCAATCATAACCTTCCCTAGTCTCAGGCAGCCCGCATCCCTGAACCCATTCCAGATACTGCTTGGGATCTCAGCCTATTCTAAATGAACAACAAAACTATTGTGGAAAAATTGTAATTTTAGGTAATTACCTTCCACTTATGCCACTTTCCCCTGCAACCTCTTGTGCTCAAACAGAAACCAAACCATATCCAGGATTCTCTTTCCAATCTGCTTATACTTAAAGATTTGTTGCATGCTATTCCCACTGTGCTCCATTGGTAACCTTATGTCTATTGTAAATAAACTGACTTGAAAATTTTAAATTCCATAAAATATTCTCTTCAACACGTAGAATCAATTGAATACCGGTTCATAATTGAGACTTTTGCTTCTCTTGCACCAAACTAGCTTAGTAAACAAGTAAAATCATACTAAATAAAATTGCCTATGCTAACAGACCCCATCTATCGTGGTACCAATGAGTCTAGAGAGACCATAGACTTTCTTCTGCATTAGCAATACAGCTACATAAGTTTTACACTTACACTATCGACAAAATTCCAAATTTTGACATTTCTAACACTCAGTTATAAGCACACCTGTGTTAAACTTTCAAGATATCTTTAATTCTTTGCATGCTTCATTCTCTCCAATTCTATCATGTTTCTCATATTTTTTCCCCTTTTTATTATACCCATCCCTAGACTCATGGTTGATCATCTAAACTTTACTTTTATTTAGAATTTCTTAGCCTAGGGTTTGCTAAAACTACATAACGTGAAGTGAAAGTTAAGGCTAATGTTTTATTGGGAGGTGCACAAAGAGAGTGAGGAAAAACAACATGCAGAAAAGAATGGGAAGAGATACATTGCCCACTGCTAGAAAAGATACATAGCCAGCCAATCAGCATGGAGGACATATCTGGGCAGGTGGTATAGAAACAGTCTATCAAAGGATGAAACAGAGGGGGAATTTACCTGCAGCACTCTCTCCCATCTCTTATCCACAATCAGCAAAATGTATCCTGTAGGGAATTAACTTCTCTGTAGTTCTGGTAGTGGTCACTTGATCTTTCATTGGCTACTGGGAAAGAAACCTTAATGTATTGTTTAAGTCTGGAAGAATTGGGAAAAGCCAGGCTTTAACCCTCAGTGGAGGGACTGCTTAGGTTTCTACAGAATTATTTGTTGTGTTGGCTGGGGCACAATGAGTAGCTGAGAGCTGGGAAAACCTGAGGTATCTCATGCAAAATGTTACTGATACTCAGCAACACCCTCCTTTCTCCTGTATCCCAGACATAGAAGAACTGCACAGTGGGTCAATTTTCCAATCTACCTTGTGTAGATTTTATACCCCAAAGTTGAATTTTATAGTTCAAAAATTTTTGTGATATAAAAATAAAATCCTTTGAGTTAATAATTCCATAGCAATTCCATTTCTATAAAAATTAAAAAATACATATTAGTAGATTTACTTATCCCTCTCTCACCAAGAACACTTATCTTTATTGTCCTGTAAATCTGAGATCCTTCTTTTCAATGAAAAAATGCATAGGTTCAAATCTTTAAAATATAAACTCAAAAGAGATATATAGTTTAATCTTCTCAATGGAAACTCCTTCCTCCCATCAAGGTCAAAACTGAACAAAATTTGTTTTGATATAGAAGCATGAAAAAAAGTTTAAAGAATAAAAGAGAGGAAGGAAGAGATAGAGGGAAAGGGGTAGGAAAGGAAGAGATTCATATTCTTTAAAGAGAGTCATGGAAAGACAGATGTGCCATTTCCTGTTCATTATAAACAGGAATTATGTAGCCACAATTTCTACTATCTGCAATCCTAAAATCATGCCAATAAACAACCTCAAGTTTTACCCATCCCAGAGATTTGTGTGTGTGTGTATGCTTGTATATAAGTGAAATAAATAATAACAATGATAAAAGGGATGGGAAGGAGGAATTTGGTTTATTTTGTTATTATAAAGTACTTAACATTACTCGTGAAGTGGCATAGTGTTATTGGAAAGTGGATTTAGATTAGCTGTAAATGTATATTGAAAACTCTAGGGTAACACATAAAAACAATAAATAAGTATAACCAATGTGCTGAGAAAAGAGATATGATTAAAAAATTAGTGGTTGCCAGATTAAGTTAGAGGGAGGGATGAATACACAGAGCAGTGTTTTCTTTCTCCCTTAGGTGGGATACAATGGCTAGAGAGTGCTGGAGTTGGATATTACCCTTCTCCCTGGACAGTTTTGCTCTGATAACACCCCAGCAGGTTAAGGTCAGGTTAACTAATTTCTCCTGAGTGCAGGCCTTATTAAGAACAGAGTCCTCTGGATGATTCCTTTACCCCTCTCCCTGCTGGAAGCATGTGAGGATTTTTCTCCAATATTTGCTCTTGCAACCTGGTCAAGCTCCTAGACATGACTCACAAAAGTGTGGGAATCCCCCCCTCTGACTGGGTTCTGAGCTTTTAACTTTCAAGTTTGTCCACATTGTGACTCCAGCAATTCATCCATTACAGTTTTGGTTTCCCTCTCCAGCACTGGTGCCCATGGTCACTTACACTCATGAATCTCTTCTTTGCTAAGCCATTATCTCCCTGTATTTGCCTATGTCACCTATTTCAGGGGCCACAGATTGTCCATGTCTCTTATAGATCCTAGAAGAATTGTTCATTTTTCAGTCTGTTCAGCTTTTTACTTGTTATTAGGATGCAGTGGCAACTTTCGAGCTCCTAACAAGTGGAGACAAGAACTGGAACTTCCAATGATTTTTAACAAAAATGAATTTCTCAATAAACAATTATCATACTTGGATATTCTTTCATATCTTTTAATTTATTTATTTATATTAGAAGAGTCAACAAACTTCAGGGCAAATTTTAATTATGATCATGTTCTTTTGGACAGGATTGTCTCTGCTTCTCTTCTTTCTCCATTTGTCTCTGTTTCTCTGTCTCTGTGTTTCTCTCTCTCTCTGTCTCTCTATCTTCTCATCTCTTTCTATCTCAAGCAAAATGGATTTTGATGCTTCCAAGTGGGGTTCCATTTTTTCTAGAAAAGTGACCAAAGCTCACAATAGTATTATACTTGCCAATTCACATATTTAAATTACCAATCTGGTCTCAGATGTTTGAATTATTCCTGCCATACATGATTCTGCATAATGCTTTACATAGTTTTCTCCTGCTTTTTATATGTTGGGTAAAATTGGAAACCACTGAGGGTAGTAAAATATTATCAATCAAGCAATATCCAAATAAACCGCATGCTTCTAAAGGCTAATACGAGTTTTAGAAAGTGGAAATATATTTCCAATATCAAAGTATAGAATGAGCCAAATAGTCAGAAGAGACCATTTTATGATATGTCTACTACTGTCAACCCCAGTAAGCATTTGGTGGAATATAAGAGCGTACTATTCTGCTTTCTCAACATGGAAATAATTTTTAACCACAAGTGATTTTTATACTTAAATACAAGGGAGATTTACACTGTTAAAAGTGACATCACTCTAGAAATCATGAAATACCAGGGTCATTTCAAAATCCTTGTACTGTATAGAGGACATGATTATATAGCATATTCTGTGTTTGTGTGTATGTGTTTGCATGTGTGTGTGTGTGTGTGCATTAATTTAAGCAGAATACATGCTAATGCACAGAAAAGTCACCAACCTAGTTTGGTGAAATATATGCTTGATGTATAAAAAAAGGACTGTGCCCTTAGGATTTGGATGCTATGTTAAGTCAAGTTGTAGCCATAAATCACACATATAAATATTTGATTTCTCTACTCCTAGACCTTGGCTGATCAACATCACTGCAGAAAATGGCAAAGCTATGCAGATTGGTGCCCTCATTCATAGTCATGGCTTCCACAACCATTTATATAATGCTGAGGACAAAATCTATATCCTTTGAATAAATCTTCACCCTGATCTCTAACTTACAACATTGTTTAAGAGTTTATTTATTCGTTTTACAATATTTTCCTTGACTATGCCCTGAATATTTGCCTATGTCCTAGGCAGTACACAGTAAACTAGTCCAAATCTAAACTCATCTCAATATGTGACAAATAGGTCCTGCTGTATATATTCTATATTCTACCATTAGTATTGCCCCTTACAAGTCACCATAGGAAAAAAAAACCCAGAAGAAATCAAAGGTTACATTTCCTACTCACTATTCACATTAAAGCAGACAAGAGGTTCTTTGGATTTCACTTTCTAAATATTTTAAAAATATATTAAATCCTTCATATACATTGCATATTGCTTTAGTTATGATTTTCATTATTTCATACTTGGATTATTTGAATAACTTTCTATCCATATAATATAGACTCTAATATAGGTATATATATTTAAAATTGGAACTGCTGAGGTAAAAGTAACTTGCATTTAAATTTTTGATATCTGTTGCTACATGACTCTGCATAAGCATTGCACCAATTAATAATCCCAGCATTTGTTGTAATGTTTTATTTTCTTATTTTCCTGTATTGTTTATCAGCCAATAGTAACATATAGAAATAACGGTGAAACAGTCTCCCTTTTTGTATTTATTTTCACTTTTTATTACATTTCCTGAAGAACATGAAGTAATGTTGCAAAAACAGGCTTAATTTTCTTGTTCTTGAACAAAGGGGTATCTCTTGAACTCATCTGATGAGCAGATCATTTGAAACAGACTTTTGGTTGTATTTATGTAACCAAATGATACATTTTGTCTTTGTTGTTTAATGAGATTGTCATTAAATTATTGCCTTCTATATAATTCTTTACTTATAAATATAAATATTCATAATAAAACTTTGTAAAAAAGACCAATGGAATTTTTTAAGTAAAACATAATTAACCAAAGTCTATTATTCTTGAAACACATTGAAGGAATCACATCATTGATGAAAATATTTTGATAATATTTTTCTAAGGCAGTATTCTTTCTAAGTAAAAAAATAATTCATGTTTTGGTTTTGTTCTCCTCTTTTTATACTCCTCAAATGATTCAACACAGTTTGTCTTTCTCATCTCTCATTACTGATGAAACTATTCCAGTCAGGGTCTTCTTTCAATGCTACACTTCAAATCAACAAAGACTAGAGGCTATGTAATTATTTGTGCATGTGTGTGAACATATATATGATTATATATGTGCTTATACACACACAAACGCATGTACCTAAGTACATATATACACATATACAAATACATACATATATACAAAATCTGCGTTACAATGGCAAGTTATATTAATTCTCTATGCCTTAATTTTACCACATGTAAAATGGGTGTAACATTATGATTTAAGAATTATAAGATGCAGAACACTGAAGTCTTTTGATGCAAATTACCATTTAAATACACCTTCTTAACCTTAAGTGTTCATAGAAATAAACCTTCGTTCCCCTTAAAATATATATATAAGATGGAACATTTATATAAAAAAATTAGATTAGTGCTACGTAAATATTCACTAATCTCTTTACACTTAAATTCATGCATTTTTCAACAATGCATGCAGGTAATACATCAATATTTTGAAAAGCTGTTATCCAAGGCTAGTGGAAACAGAAGCAAGAAAAGACTGTTTCTCCTGTTCAAAATTTTTTTCTGGCAGGTCTAACACAATTAGAAAAGTATTAGTATGTATTAATATGAAAATCTTGGGAAATATTTATTTTTGCTGAAAATACAAATATATTTTAAGAAAGTCCAAAAATATATACTACTGACCTATTATAAGTAATAAGATTTATTGTTAAGTAGTTGTCTAATAAATATCAAGACATAAAATTTTCCTGTAGGTCTATGTAATATGTATATTAAAATGTTTTAAATAAATATGAAAGCTGAAAAAATTTTATGACATTTTTAAATGAATAAAAATACACAAGACTATTTTTACTTCTAAGGAGAAAATGGGAAATTTGCCTTTAACAATGTGGGTAAATATGTCTAAAAATTAACATGCTTTTGGAAGGATTAAATGAGAAACATGTTCTAAATTATTGATGTAAAAGCTTAGCCTAGATAAAATAGATTAACATACCCAAAGCAAGGTATTTATATATGTAGATACATATTTTGATTTTCTAATAATAAATATTTGAATGTTTTTTTCAATGTACTTTTTTTAGTATTCCATAATTCTAAAACTCACTTTTATTCATGTGTGGTATACAAAGTGGTCATAATCTCAAGAGTGATTAATTTTATTTTCTAAAATATCATTTATATAAAGTGAAATGAAGAGGCAATTTTCATCTACTTTAGAGATGAATTATTTATATCTGTATTTTATTTTATATCAATTCTATAAACTAATTGTAGCCTAATATATGTGATTCTATGGAAAAAGTGTAAAACCTCAATGAGTCTGATGACTTTTTTGACAAATAATAATTTAATTTATGAAGAGGACAAAACAGATCATTGAAATGATTCACCCCAAAATAACTTTCTTGCTCAAACATTCAAAAATATATAATTTTCTTTCATTTTCATTGTTACAAAGCAGAGAAAAGATAAAAGATATAACAATTCATTTTTTAATCTGTTAACACTGAAATCAAAACCATAATAAGAAAAAACTGAAAATGCATCATTTTAATGCAAACGCATCATTTTAAGTTGCAAATATTATACATTAACAATCAAATTTAGCAATATATTTAAAGATTACTATGCCACAAGTAATAAAATTGTTTAAGGAACAGTTTTGATATTAAATATATTTTCGATGTCATACATCAACCAATCAAAAGAAACATGATTACATTGCATTTTGGAAAATTAAAAGAATAATTTTAACGAAATTTTTGATTCATTATTGAAACCAAGGATAAGTAGAAATGCATTTATCATGTGCAGAAGTTATTTCTCAGTCTTATAGCTAATATCTCACTTAAGGCTGACATACAGTATGTATTCAAATTAAAGTCAGAAACAAGAAAAAATGGTCACCTTTATTATTATTGAATACTATTGTCCTTAACATTGTAGCCAAATGAATGATCAGAAAAATATATTTAATTCCCCAACTCCTTTTCCTTCTCTCTTTGAAATAAACATGCAAATACCTTCTTAACTGTAAAGGAAAAAAATAAAAGCAGCAAAAATAATTTCCTGAACTTTCAAAACCTTTCAACATAAAAATTTCAGGTTATTTCTTCTACTCTTTTTTTTTTCTTTTTAACATGCCTAGGTTTACTACTGCTGCCATTCATCTTTTTTCCCCTAGTTGCATTCTTTTTTGGTTGCTTTTTAATTTAAATTTTAAGTTTTTCCCATTTTTTTATTGAAGTATAATTGATTTGCAATACTGTGTTATTTTCAGGTGTACAACAAAGTGATTGTTATTCTTTTTTTCATATTGTGTTCCATTATAGGTCATTACGAGATATTGAATATAATTCCCTGTGCTATACAGTAAGCATTCTTATTGACCCCTGTGAGGGTCCTTTTTGTTTACTAAGGAATCACCTTAACCCAATGTGTTTGAATAGAGTGGTAAATTAGACCTATCAGATTCCTCAATTTGGAGTAGCAACACAGAAAACTCATATAAGAATTTCCAATTCTTCTTTTTAAGCAAAACTTTTCAAACAAAAGTTTTTTAAGAAATATATGATTAGTTGACTGTCAAGTTTGTGAAAGGTCTGAGGTTTTACCTGATTGTGAGTCAACAAGTTAGCTTGCTGCAGTTTCATGGAATTTGATAGAAAACATAATACTTCTGGGTCACAGAAGGACTTTATTGTTAATGGCATAGCGACCAGCATGAGCATCAGTGTATAGGTATCCCTTCTCCTTGTCGCCAGATCCCATGGAAGCAAGGTAGATGTACCTAGATGACACTTGCACATGCAGTGGGTTGAGTTACAGGAGAACTCTAAGTTTAGGAAACACAGATTTTTATAATAAGAAGAAAGCATACCTGTCCTTTGCTCAAGGCCATAGTAGTTAGGTGAATCCTGTTCTACATCAACACCCCTATAATTTTCATACCAAAGGAAATAAACAGTTTTCTAATATGATTTATTAACCTTGAGCTTCTGCATTTGGCTTTTACAATGAATCTTTTTTTTCCAAAAGAGTGCTCAGGATCCAGAGTTTTCCATTGTATATGGTTATTATGGCTTTTTACTTATTTTTAAAAGTAAAACAGTACTGGCCGCTTTTTTTTTTTTTAACTGTTTGTTTCCATGACTTTATTTCTTTAAGAAATCAGACAAGTTTCCTTATAGAAGTTAAACATTCTGGATTGACCTAATTTTTTGTGGTATTACTTAATTTTGTCCAAAGAGAAGGATAGTCTAAACCTTAATTAGACTCAGGTTAAATATTTTTAGCAAGAATTCTTCATAGTGATTTGGGTATATAATATCACATTCCATTAAGCAGCACATATTATAGACAGTCTAACTTTTAGTGATGTTAATTTTAAACATTTAGTTAAAGTGATGACTGCCAGCTTTCTCCCTTAAAAACATCTCCCCCTTTCAGTTAGAAAGTAATATATGGAATAATAAAGTGTCACCTTTCAACCGATGTTAACATTTATTGATGATCCTTACCTGAATCTATTATTTCATTAGAGGTAGCAAAATGGTGAATTTTATGGTACTATATATTTTTTCTCTATTACTTGACAGCCTCATAATAAGAATGTCATTAAATGAGAATGAACAACAGTTTTCTGTGTTTTTTTTAAAGTTGGGTTAAATCTTTACTTCATCTATTTCTCAAAAGAAGCTGGAGTAATGGTACCTAGAATGGTGGAAATATTTTTCTCTTTTGAATATTCCAGTGACTAATCAATGTTTAGTTTTGTGTGTATATTCTTCAGCATTTGAGTAGTGGGACACCTTAAAATTTGTTTTGGTGTCAGATCAAAAAACCTATTATATATTGTGTTCTCCTTGATCTCTGACATAAAATGTCCTCCAATCACATAGTTCTTCTCCAAATCTCCTAAGTCTTTGTTCCATTATTCAGAACAAGATCTGGGTAGAAGTTGGTTCATTGCTTCTGAGTGCCATTTCTTCTAGGTTCTTTCAGTGGTAAAACTTAGAAAATACATTTTTAAGGTTGATGATTAAATTTTGATTTTCCAAATCAAATATTCCAAAATATTTGGAAATATATTTGGAAATATATTTGGAAATATATTTCCAAATCAAGTTTATCACAAACTTACTCACCTTTTAGAGTAATTTATATTAGATTTTCACTAGAATTTTTTTTTCCTGCAAAACCCCTGTTCTCCTGTCTTACATAACAATGAATATATATGTGTGGTAGATCACTGAGTATTAAGATGAGCAGATGAAATGAGAAGCATTATTTTAATTTTTAATCACTCTAATTGCCACTGGTTATTTTGCTCAATGAGTTAGTATTATTACAAAATATACTACTTGTGTAGAGGACACTTCCTTATATCACCTATCAAAATACTGTGACTTTTTTTCCAAATGCATTGAACAGTTTTAAGATACATATAAATACTATTTTATGTACTTCCAATATTTTAATGTTTGATACTTTTATGGTTTATGCATTTTTAAATTCATACACACTAAAACCAGAAATTGATAATAATTAACAGCAACAACTAACGTTTACATATTGTTTGAGGTGTGCCAAATATTGCATTAATTACTTTTATCATTTTAACTTTCACAATTACCCTGTGGTGTAGGTACTATTACTATCCTCATTTCACAATTGAGTAAACTGAAGAACCAATAGATAAGTAATTTTCCAAAGTCAAATAAATAGTAAGTAGTAGAGCTAAGATTCAAATGTAGGAAATTTAGCTCTGAACACTCAGCTCCGAACAAATATCCATAATGTCTTTCTCATTGGAAATAGATTAATTTCAGAGTAACCTAAGGTAATGAAATTTCACAGAGTATAAGTTATTGAATAACTGAGTCATAAATATTTTAACTTACAACTGAGGATATGGTAAGAGGTCAAATTATATGTGTTAAGAGAATGAATACAATTTTATGAAACTCTGGATAGGACAATATCAGATAGTCTATGTTCACTGTATAATCCATAAGATACTGACATTTTTAATATAGTTGCTTCAAGCATTATTGAATAAATAAATAAATAAATACGAATTTTATAATAAAAGTTGGTTATAATCTAGAATGCAAGTTCCATATTACAACATAATATTTTCATTTTTTAACCTTTATTTTCAAGACATCATCCAAGTTAGAGAACCCTTGTAGGATTAAAATATTTTACTAGTGATTCAATATTTGCTAATGGGAAACATTAATATAGGAAAATATTTTAATTGACCTTTTAAAAAGACATGGTAGATCTTGAGTTTAATTAGGTCCCATTTGTTTGATTTTGTTTTTATTTCCATTACTCTAGGAGATGGATCCAAAGATATTGCTGTGATTTATGTCAAAGAGTGTTCAGCCTGTGTTTTCTTCTAAGAGTTTTATAGTATCTATTCTTACATTTAGGTCTTTAATCCATTTTGAGTTTATTTTTGTATACGGTGTTATGTTCTAATTTCATTCTTTTACATGTAGCTGTCCAAGTTTGCTAGCACCATTTATTGAACAGACTGTCTTTTCTCAATTAGATATTCTTGTCTCCTTTGTCATAGATTAATTGACCACAGGTGCATGGGTTTATTGCTGGACTTTCTATCCTTTTCCATTATCTATATGTCTGTTTTTTTGTCAGTACCATACTGTTTTGATTATTGTAGCTTTGTAGTATAGTCTGAAGTCAGGGGTCTTGATTCCTCCAGCTCTGCTTTCTTTCTGAAGATTGCTTTGGATACGCAGGGTCTTTGGTGTTTTCAAATAAATTAAAAAAATTTTTTTGCTTAGTTCTGTGAAAAATGCCATTGGTAATGTGCATTGAATTGAATTGCATTGGGATTGCATTGAATCTGTAGATTGCCTTGGTCATTTTAACAATATTGATTCTTCCAATCCAAGAGCACAGTACATCTTTCCATCTGTTTGTGTCATCTTCAATTTCTTTCATCAGCATCTTATAATTTTCCGAGTGCAGGTCTTTTGCCTCGTTAGGTAGGTTTATTCCTAAGTATTTTATTCTTTTTTATGCAATGGTAAATTATACTCTTTCCTTAAGTTCTCCTTCTGATATTTTGTTGTTAGTGTATAGAGATGCAACTGATTTCTGTGTATTAATTTTTTAATCCCACATCTATATGCCAATAAAAGGACAACCTAGGGGAAATAAACAAATTCTTAGAAAGGAACAGTCTCCCAAGACTGAACCAGGAAGAAATAGAAAATGTGAACAGACCAATTATGAATACTGAAATTGAATCTATGATTTAAAAACTCCCAACAAACAAAAGTCCAGTACCAGATGGCTTCATAGGAGAATTCTATCAAACATTTAGAGAAGAGTTAACACCTGTCCTTCTGAAACTATTCCAAAAATTACAGAGGAAGGAATACTTCCAAACTCATTTTATGAGACACCATTCATCCTAATACCAAAACCAGACAAAGATACCACAAAAAAAGAAAATTAGAGGCCAATATCACTGACGAACATAGATGCAAAAATCTTCAGCAAAATAATATCGAACCAAATCCAACAATACATTAAAAAGATGATACAACATTGTGGTACATGTCTCTTTTTGAATTATGGTTTTCTCAGGGAATATGGACTTGAGGACATGGGGAGGGGGAAGGGGAAGGGTAATCTGAGACAAAGTGAGAGAGTGACATGGACTTATATATACTACCAAAAGTAAAATAGATAGCTAGTGGGAAGCAGCTGCATAGCACAGGGAGATCAGCTCAGTTCTTTGTGACCACCTAGAGGGGTGGGATAGGGAGGGTGGGAGTGAGGTGCAAGAGGGAGGAGATATGGGGATATATGTATATGTATAGCTGATTCACTTTGTTATAAAGCAGAAACTAACACACCATTGTAAAGCAATTATACTCCAATAAAGATGTTACAAAAAATAAAAAGATCATACAACATGATCAAGTGGGATTTCTCCCAGGGATGCAAGGATTTTTTAATATCTGCAAATCAATAAGTGTAATACACATTAACAAACAGAAGAATAAAAACCATATGATCATCTCAATAGATGCAGAAAAAGGTTTTGATAAAATTCATCACATACTTATGATAGAAACTCTCCAGAAAGTGGGCATAGAGGGAACATACCTCAACATAATAAAGGCCGTATACGACAAACCCACAGCTAACATCATACTCAATGGTGAAAACCTGAAAGCATTTCCACTAAGATCAGGAGTGCAACAAGGATACCCATTCTTGTCACTTGTTTTCAACATAGTTTTGGAAGTTCTAGCAATCAGAGAAGAAAGAGAAATAAAAGGAATCCAAATTGGAAAAGAAGAAGTAAAACTGTCACTGTTTGCAGATGACATGATACTATACATAGAAAACCCTAAAGACGCTACTGGAAAACTACTAGAGCTCATCAAGTTATATGTTGAATTGAAAGGAAATGCATTTTTCATAATATCTTAAAATATTTTTAAAAGAGGTATATGATTATAACCTATTACTATCATATACTAGTAAGTCTGAGAATACATACTAAGGAATATTTTGAAAGGAAAATTGCTACAGAATTATCAGTTTAGCTCTTAGCAATTAGCAATGTTAAATGGGAAGATTCTTATAAGTAATAAGCAAAACTCTAGAAATCTGAATGATATTTCTTAAAAACATAAGAATGTGAAACACCATTAAGTTTTTGGAAAAATGAATATATTAATATTATATTAATATTATATATGTTAGGAAATAATATTTAACTCACTTAAAAATTAGGCTAATAAATTCTATAAAGGAAGAAATATGTTTATATTCTCACTGAATACTTCACTTAGAGCAATCCAAATGGCACACTGAAGGTACTCAACAAATATTTATTGTATGAATGAAAAATATAACAACATAGTGAGTGAGCACTTTTTCCCTCATGGTGATCAATAATAATACTGAAATATCCACATTTTTCTAAAAAAATACAAGAACACGAGAAATGGCTCAGTTTTATTGGTAAGAGTGCTTATTTTGCAAGTTATTTAAAAGTGTTATGTAAACTATACCCCACAAGCCATTTCAAAATACGCAAATCTCTAGATTCTACCATAAACACTATTGAGTTCTGAAAGACCACATCATATGTTTCTGTTGCTAAAAGGAGAAATCTAAGAATATTTTTTCTGTTCAGTAAAGCTCAGTCCCACCCCAATTCTTATTCCTGGCTGACTATTTAAAACAAATTATAAAGGTGTTCCAAATGAGATTTATGATAATGCACAGATTCTATCCTTCAGAGTTATTTTCTTCTAACAGATACAGTTCTCTCTAACTATTGCCAAAACAAATAATTAAAGCAAAAGCACAACAAAACAAAGCAAACACTTATGAAAATGAACATGGGTGAATCATAGAAATAAGGGAGTTAGAACATCAACTGAAAATTTGGAAAGATCAAAATCAAGAAAGCATTCAGAATTTCAGTTGTAGAAAGAATTTTGAAAAAATTTCTTTAGAGTGCTATGATAAATATGATCTAGGGAAAATTCATAAAAGACTAAATAAACAAAATAGAAAAGTAAAAAATAATAATAATTAATAAAAATATAATCTTTAATAAATAATGTTCATTGTATGATGACAAAGCAGTAGTGATGTACATGACTTCCCCTCTCCACCACATATCATGTGTGCTCCTTTGAGCAGCATTTCAGCAGCACAAGATTCTTTGCCAAGTAAAAAAATTCAAACTTTCAATTGAAAGAGCAATATTTCTTTCATGTAAATTCTTGCATTGATATCTTGGCAGTCATCTTTCACTAACATCTATTAAGAGGCATAAGTATGTAGGAAGTGGCCCAAGGAATTTTCTAATTTCGATTCAAATACCCTTTCCTTTTACATCTCTGTCATCTTTTGTTGAAGGACTCCTTTGAAATCTCTGATCACCTAGCCAGAAAATTATTCATGGGATACCTTTGCTTCATGTAAAATAAATATATAAGTGCATCTTCTGTGTGTAGATAGAGACATAGACATCTATCTATCTATCTATCATCTATCTTTATAGTTGGTCAAAGTTTTATCAACTGTGATTTTTTTTTCTTTTTCTTTTCACCCCTGACTTGAGTTCTACCACTAAGTGAGCTAATAAACACCATGGAGGCTTTGAGAAGTTGACTTTAAGTTGAAGCTATCATGTTACACAAAACCATATATAAAACAGGGACAATATTTCTTTTGTTCCCTGGTTTTCTTGGTTTTAAAAAGTTACAGGAAGTTCTTAATAAATTCTACACAGGAACATAAGTGTGGGTTTAACGAATCCAACTGGTAGCCATATGACTGCAGTAGACAGAGTTTAGATGTGAAAACAATATATACATGTAATGTAATTTTCCTGTGCCTTTAATGATTATTCAGGCCTCATACTGTTGACTAGAATTCTCTCAAGATGTATAAGTAACTATTTTAGGAATCATTATTCCTGGTCATGGAACAAGAAGTCTCTTTGAACTTAGCTACCATTCTACCATTCATAAACCGAGTATTATCTGATGCATGCCCAGCAGCATTCCATCTTTAAATAGAAATGGTGTATACAAACTGGATCCAAACAGGTTTTAAAAGATGCAAATAAATTACATGAACAGGTGACACAGACTACCATAATACCTACCTCTGCTGTTCTTCTGCATCTCCCTCACAACACTGGTATGACCTCATGGGGTGTCCATTATGACTCTGAACAGAAGAGAAAAAAATGTAAGTCGGTTTGCAGCTGAGTCTGAATCTGAAGCTGGTATCATCTCGAAGCTGATGGTTGCTGAAAAACAGCTGTATGCAGGATTGGTTTTGAAAAAATGTGTTGAAAAGAAAACTTCAGAACTTTGAGCAAAATATATGATTTCCACTTTGTTAAGAAGAAAAGGTGGCCAGACACACAGATCTTGGGTAGTGACTCATGGACATTCGTAATGCATTGACTGGCTAGATAGGGTCTTAGGAAGTCAAAATTAAAAGATTGATGATTAGGAGATCTGAAGAGGAGTCATTTGGATATACTTCTTAGAATAAATGCAAAGTATGAAGATATTTTTTTCCATAGAAATGCACATTAGAGGACATTCTCTGCAAAAATGTCTCTCAATAAACGCAAATAAGACACAGCTTCTTGTGAATGTCACCTTCATTTGGTTACCCAAGTTGTTCAATAGTCACAAATACAATATGGCTACAGTAGCACAACTGGAAAGTGTGAATGAACTCAACAAAATGTAATAGCCATAGTCTTATCTACAACCACAGCATAGCAGCAAAATCAAATTTATCTTATTTATCAGAATCATTCACCCCAGCTCATTATGACCTCATTTTTAAGCTTTCAGTTCAACAATTTGAGTAACCTTTTTATTTTTTATATTTTCCTGTGGCTGAGGAGTTTAAGAGAACTATAGCTGTAACTACTGGGTATTACTTTTATGCATAGTGACTTTCTTTGCAAAATTGTGGTAATGAGAAGCAAAAATTCTCAAACAACATGGGTTTTTGCTGAGCTAGAAAAATCTTGCTACCTTTACTTTTGAGTCCATTCACAGCAGAGGTCAATGTGGAATCCCTAGCCACGCTAGGGTACGTTATATTGTACTCCTTTTTCATAGAAGAGGCTTCAATGTGTCCTTCAAGAGACGTTTACATAACCTAGATAAACATGTGTCTGTTCAAAACACTTCTGCCAGCACCACAAACTTTAGAACTGGAGGTGTCAATTGAATCAACATCTGCCAATGATATGGTTCATGATAGTAATTTTTCATCTCCATGGTAATGGAATAGATTTTCTTAAAGTAAAGAGAGTGAATGAATAGTTGCTGAAGAGCAAAACTGGGGGATTGTTCTAATTTTTTTCTGTTTGACCCTCTACATCAACTCTTTGCTCTTTTTCCCCATGTAGACTACATTAACTTGCCATTCTTGCTGTGTGGCTTCTTCTTAGGTTGGACCAAAGGTAACAGAAAAAATCAAAATGGGGAGGAGGGTGAAGCCAGGTATTTGAATTTTTCTCCCTCTCTGCCCTTTTGGTACATTTCATGCTGTAGTGGTGACCCTCTGACTAACTCCCACACTGGATGTCCGCTCCCACCCCAAACCTGCCTTGGAAGCCCAAGCTTGTTATGTGGAAAGGACACATTGAGATATACCAATGCTACCAACTCCTGGCTTTATCAGTCATCACAACCCAGAAACAAGACAGGGAAATTAGGCCATATTCAACCCTCTATATTAGCATGGTCATTGCCTGAATATTATCAAGTGATTCAGTTGATACCGTGTGGATCAAAATATTTGCCCAACTAAGCTTTTCCCAAATTCCTGACATATAAAATCAGGTGTCAACAATAAATTTTTAAACCATTAAATTTGAGGTTAGTTTGTTATGCCACAATAAATAATTGGATCATAGTTTAATAATGGAATTGTGGTGGTATAAAAACACTTAAAACATGTAGCATTGTTTTGTAATGGTGGCAGGAAGAAGCTAAAATAGTTTGGAAGAGAGTGTTATGGAAATTGGAGGTCTCAATAAGGCTATTGTTGAGAGCTTGAAGAAGAATGAGGTGGATGTTTTTGTAGTCTGGAGAAAACAAGCACATATTTATGTAGTAGTAGAAATTTGGCAACACTGTTGCTGCTGTAGTAACATAAAAAGTAGAAAGAGGATCTCATGAACTCTTATCCCTAGCATGGAAAATTTCAGGCTGGGTGTAAAATTATCCACTGGCTTCTAGCTACCGATGATAAAATATGAGAAAGAATAACTGAATAGGTATTAGTTCAGTTTCTGAAAAAACTGTTAGAGCAAATACAAAAGCAGAGATTGCTGGTTTTAAAAATATAACCTAGTTTTAATCTTCATTTCCTTGTAGCAAAAGACTTTCAAACTAAGAAATGGCATCAAAGTAAAGATCAAGTCCAAGGTGCTGCCAGTACATGGCTCTACAGTGTCTTCAAACAAAGTCAGAAGTAGAAACAAATTCATGTGTTACTGTAAGCCTCAGCCTCTCTTGAGCATGCAATCACACGTTAAACTTGTAAACATTACCTTCATGTCTTACATCATGACCTCATTTCTGTTCTTCATCATAAACTCTTTCAAGGGCATCCTCAGACTATCCCCCGAGATCAAGATAACTAATTAATCTTCATTTTAATTATAATTTACTTCATTTTGATGTTCATTATAATTCCATTAACATAGGATAGATCACATTGCCATGGCAACCAGGAAAGCTGTGGATGTGACTTAGATCTTACTAATTAGGTGTTTGCTCTGGATTACCTCAATGTAATGAACAAGTAAATGCAAAATGTTCCATAATTCTACTTCTGTTTTAAATTGTTTTCTGGTGACCTATATAATTTTTCCAAATTAGGATTTCATAATTCCATCTCTACTTTTAAATCAGGGATATATACTTTTTTTACCCTTCCAATAAAAACTCTCTCTAAATTACCCCTCATAGCAAAACATTTATTTCACAGTTTTTCTCCATGGATCAATGGATAAAATGTACCTGAATTCAAGAAAAGTATTAATTCTTTACTCATACATAAAAATTGTATTAGCTTGTACATTAAAAATGTGCATCTTTTATTTCTAAAACAATGTTGGAGATAACTGCTCAGGATGACATTTCTTGGAACATAAAAATTAAAAGTACACAATTCATGCAAAAGAGGAAATGACCTCAGGGTGCATGTTTAAATTGGCTTTTTATTTTATGCTGGGATGACAGTTGAGCTTTGGAAAATAATTTATGCTAAAACTGATATGATGATACTTGCACCTTCTCATCCTTTAGAATATTAAATAGATCAGTGATAATGAACAAAAATTGGTTCCATGAAAAATATTGGTCTATATATGTCATATTTTATGATAAAATATTAAAGTATTGAGCTTTAGTGTGATGATTTTACTTTAATAAATTAAAAGAATTTGGTTGTAAGATTTTTCTCAAGTATTAAATAAAAAAATACATATTTAAATACATTTACCAATTCTTATAATAATTAACTTTGTGATATCTTATTATTTATTTTAATCCAAATATATATTTAATTTATAGCTGAAGTGCATACCCTGCAAAGTACTGTAATTTTAAAAAGGTCATTATACAAGTCTAAGAAACTCTGTGTTAGAAAACAATCTTGATGAAGTATGCAAACATACAAGCAAACCACTGAGCAAAATTAATAAAGCTCTAAAATACGTTCATGCAGCTCTATATAAAATATTGAGATTCTTCTATATGAAAATATGAATTGATTTGACAGTTTATTTTAAATGCTCTAGAAAAAGAAATTGTACAGTCCCATTCTTCTGTAGGTATAAAGCACTGGTTGAAACCTTATTGTGCATACTTATGTATACTTCATCCAAACAAATCATAAAGTACAAAACATCAAATGCACAGTGCTTCAGAGTGTTTTAAATGGTGGCGAGTACTGAAAATTATTTCTCTGGAAGAAATTAATTTTGAACTAAGCACTGACAGGTTAGGAAAGGGAAGAAAATTAACTAAAACGGTTGCTATATGTTATATATAAAATGTGTGTGTGTGTGTGCACATTCACATTCACATCATGATGTTCTAGAAACAGACTGCTTGGAGTTGAACTTCAGCCTCACCACTTCCTATCTGTGTAACATACAGCAATTTATGTAATATCTCTTTTCCATTTTCTTCATCTGTAAACTCAGGATAGTAAAGGTACCTATTGTGCAGCTCATATTTCACATTAAATGAGAAAATATAACATACTTAGAATAATGCACGACACTTGCTAGGTATTACATAAGTATTTACTTTTATAAACTAGACTGGATTAAAAGTAAGGATTAATTAAAATAAAAAGAAATTATTCAGTACTGTGTTTAATTTGTGTCATTCAAAATCATTTTTCATTAACTCTTTCATCAGCCAAGTACTAAATCGACTCTGAACTTTAATGCACTTTTATCTCAATCCTGTTTTGGAGTAAATGTTAACACTTGCTGTATCTCTATTGCATTTGTAAGGTGAGCACAAATTGAAAATGAATGACAGCCCTCAAAATACCTATCAAATCACATCCTGGTTGATGATAGTTTATTAGGTTTCAGTGCTCCTGAATCAGGTACAGTATTAAGTATTCAGAGACCTCTAAGCCCTAAATTAAGATTAATTAATCAAAACTCACCATGAGAAACTGTGACATTCAGATGTGCACTCTGTTTGAGCCCAGGCTAGACAATCTGTCCACATCACATCGGTTTCTAAAACATTATTCCTAAATCTCCATACTTCTATATTTCAACCTTTCATCAATATTTACTGCTTCTTTGAACTAGTTCAAACTATTAAGAAAAACTGTCAGATTGTAGCTAAAATGAGCTACTGGATTGAGGAAACTGTTATACAAAAAGCACAGTCTATACAATTTTCAATAACTTTCTCAATCTTTCAAATTAACTTTCCCCTAATATAGATATGCTAATCTTTAAAATAGCATCACTAATAGTGCTGGAATTTGCTTGCTGAGTTAGTATTTCAGATAATATTATATGTAGTTTGATTTATGCCCAAATTAAATTTGGAAGTCTCCTCTATTAATATGTCTAGTTCATAGTCATTATTTACAGGGTTTTAAATTTTATTTTGACTCTATACGAGTTTATGACACGTCAAGTGGCACCTGTGCTTCTGTGGGGGGCAATAATACCCTAGAGATGAATCACTGCTCTAGAAAAGTAACAATTTCATGGCAATTCTACATATTAGTGTTCTAAATGTCAACGACACAAATTCTGAAAGAATTTCTATATGAATATGAATATAGGTTTCTGTTAGTGGCATTTCAATTTTATTAAATACATTTCTTATTTGAAATTTAAAGTTTGTTTATGACATGTGGTATTACAAAAAAGTCTATGAGAAAATATTGCTAGAGCTGTTCAAGAAACTATGCAAAATATGGACTCAGATTTTATTGAAAATTTGAGTCAATTAAAAATGACATGTTTGCTGATTATGTATAAGTCTGATTCAAATTCTTGTCTGAGAAACAACAATTACAGATGAGAAAAACTAAGTGCAAAGAACTTTGCACAAAAATATTGTAAGCATGAATTTCACATTCTCATTTGTCAATAACAACATTCTCTGAAACCACAAACAAGTATTTTAACATTTTCATGGTTTAAATGAAGCCATTTAAGCCATTGTATTACTTGCAAGTCTGATTTCCATAGAAATAAAATATGAAATTTCTGTATATTCAATATTTCAAAATCCAAATTAACACCTGCAATATCCAATAATAAAATATAAAATGGTTCAAATGTCCTTGTATATGCTGTTTTGGAATGTGGAATTCCTTTAACTTAGAAAATAATGTAAATATTTATGTATTGCAATACCACTGATAACATAGAACATTTATATGTATATATGGACTTGATAAGTAAATAATTACTAGGACATTAGTTCTGTGGAAAATATATACTTTAATATCATTTACATTATCACTTTCCTTCTCTTTTCAATGATTTCCATCAATGTGTATGTATGCAAACACACACAGAAACTCTTACTGACCAATATTCATCCCCAGCTACCATACCATTTCTATCTTCCAGTCATTTGGCTTTAACTCTATATTAAATTATAGTCATATGGCTTTAATTATATTACATAACAAAGTTTGTATCCATCCAGCAACTCCTTCAGCTGAACTCCAGCCTCCTACCTAAAACTGTATTCTTGAAATCTTCTCTTAATTATCATATGTGTCTCAAACTTATGTCCCAAACTGATCTTGTTCCAATCCAAACTCACAACGACTCTTGCTCCCTTTGGCTGTTCCTCTCATCCCTGTATATTACTCAGTTCCTTTGTTCCAAAAGCTTGGCAGTCTTAACTCTTGTTTTTAATAACTCACTTGCAACCTATCTTCCTTTTGGCTCTAGCTTTAAAATATAATCAAACACTATACATTTCCCATCATTTCCTCAGCTACCACTGTATTGCCAGGAACCATTATGTCTCACATGGACTAAAGTAACAGCTTATAAGTTGGTTACCATGCTCTACTATTGACTTTCCTACATTTTCCTTTGTCAGCGGCCACTGAAAAGTAGTTTTGCTGTTTTGTTTTGTTCTGTTTTTTGTTTTGTTTTCCCTATAATAGTGAAGGTATTGCTTTCTAGCATAGGCTGAATTGATTGTTAGCAGACAAAGGACAAATTAAATCTCTGAATCTACCAGTCTCCAACATCATTGTTACCCATGTTCTGGACTTTGCCATCATTCACTTAATCTATTATAATAGTCTCTCATACTCTTCTTTCATGGTACTGTTTAAATGCAGTCTTGCTTTCCTACTAATTTTTCTACACTTAAGTAGTTTTGTTTCATAAGAATATTTTATATTCTATACTCTATATTCTATTCTAATCCCTTGCTTAGCCTGAGAAGTTTACAAGGTAGATTTCAATATCATCAGTTACCTTCTAAGTCTATTGTGCTCTGGGCTTTGACTGTTTTTCTGAACTATACTCCTCACCACCTGATACCCATTTACCACTGCAAGTAACAGTGTAGCACTTTGAGATCCTTGTGCCTCACCATACTAACCATACTTTTTCATATTTCATTGTCTTTGTACTTAAAATTCCTTTTTCCTTCACAAATTTCTACCTTCACTCTGTAACTTTGACCACTACCAATATATTTCAAAATTAAAGCTGTATGTGTCACTTTTAGAAGAACACCATGCACCTTAAAGTTTTGCTGAGCTGGAGTAGCATTTGCAAAATTCTTTAATTTTAATGGATTAAGAATATCATGTATAAAGTGGAAATATCTTAGCAATATGTACATCCTGATATATATATAAGTCATTTGATGTGCTTCTATAATTGTCTGGCATTGTGTGTGTGTGCGTGTGTGTGTGTGTGTGTGTGTGTGTGTGTGCAGGCTGAAAGCTTTATTTATTTAAATTTTTAAGCCTATTTGTTTATTTTTTTACATCTTTATTGGAGTATAATTGCTTTACAATGGTGCATTAGTTTCTGCTTTATAACAAAGTGAATCAGTTATACATATACATATATCCCCATATCTCCTCCCTCCCTCCCTCCCACCCTCCCTATGCCACCCCTCTAGGTGGTCACAAAGCATGGAGCTGATTTCCCTGTGCTATGTGGCTGCTTCCTACTAGCTACTGATTTTACGTTTGGTAGTGTATATATGTCCATGCCACTCTCTCCTGTGTCCCAGCTTACCCTTCCCCCTCCCCATATCCTCAAGTCCATTCTCTAGTAGGTCTGTGTCTTTATTCCCATCTTGCCTCTAGGTCTGGCATATTTTTAATAGTGCTATATATGCTAATATTACTGTTTTATCATTAAAATTTGTGTTTATGTATTATTTTTTAATTTATAGTAACTTGCAGCTGTATGAAAAATTTCTGTAATGCTTTTAAGGGAAATTCTTATAAGGAAGGAATATTTATTTAAGAAAATACTTTTATAAATCATTCAAAATAAAAGGATCATGGATACAAAGTAATACTCTGAAGAAACAGGCAATAGTGCTTTAGAAGGGAAGAGGAATTTAGAAGTGACTTTGAGAAGAGAAAAAAGCAGAGTAGTGGATTGGCTCAGCACCGTGGCAAGCTGGCTATAGTACTTTTGAGAACTGGGATATCTAAAATTCAAAATTAAATAATTTGCTCTGTGGCTGTCTAATACCCCTGTGTCTCACCCCAGAAGTAAACTTAAGGATGCAGGGGATGGTAATTGATTTTGTCTTTGTTGGTGTCTTTATTTGGGGGAGATTTGCCAGTTACTTATATAAAAGGGGCTGAGATCCAACTTTTACTCTCTGCCAGATCAGAAATGAAAGACAAAGTTGTGGATTTGGTGGATATACATTCAGCCAGGGGAGAAAGCAGGAGCCAGAGATGATCATGAGAAGCTGAGAACTTTGGTATTTGGAGAAACTTTGAGCAGATCATGAATAGGGTTAATTTAAATCATATCTAAATCTCAATTGTCATCGACCCCAGCTAAAATCTATAGAACTGTTGCACCCGCCACAGTGGACTATAAGAATATTTTACGTGTCTATCTCCTCTACTAAACCATCTGATTTTGAAGAAAGGGTCTGAGCATCTTTTTGTATCTATACCATTAACAGTTACAGACTCCGGCACAGGTGATACTCATAAGCATGTATTTTGAATTTAATCCTATACACACTGGAAATCTCCAGAAGACTGATGTGACCTCAGTCTCATAACTAGTTTTCACCCGTTGCTATGATTCCCCCCATAAATCCACTGCCTACCTAGAAATGATTGTTAATACATAGCAAGATTTGTTTGGGGTTTTATTCCCTATGCATTGATGGCATCATTTTTAAAACCTGAGATATAAAATAACATGAGAAGAGGGCCCCTTTATCTTTATATACAGAAAAGTTTAGCCTACTAAGAAAGTATGTTGGGAATATAGTACAGAAAAACAAATTTTATAGGAATTGAGGTATAGATTTCTTTATAATAAAATGGTGGTATAAAATGAATTTTAAGATTTCCCCTACAGACTTGTGCATATGTATCTTCACCTTCAAATTAAAATATTTCAGAAAAAGTGATTATTTTAGGAATCCTCAACCATGTGTGCTATGGAGTTAATCAAAATTATAACTATAAATAGAAAATAATATAAATATGTGAAAGATTATATGGTTTGGGGTTTTGTAATTTTTTGTTATGCTTTTATAGTATTGTCACAGTACTCACTACTGTTTTACATGAAGGTTGATGCCAATATATGAAAATAAATGTGGCTTATGTTATTTTTGTGAATATGTTTTACTACAGAAAGTAGAATATAAATAATACAATTCCATCTCCCAATGCCCAATTCCATAACTGTTTACTAACAGAAAAATGTTAACAATAACTCATCAATATTGAAAATAGTGACATAATTCAGTTTTGATCATGAGACCATAAATTTGGGTACTAATATTTTTTTAGTTCCTAGTATTTAATTTTACAAAATTTAATTTGATTTTATTGACAAATATACAGTCACCAGGTCTTTGGATGTAACCGTTTTGAGTGATACTGTCTATTGAATGTAAATCTCTTATTTGGTGATTACCCTTTTCAAAGCCCTCCTATCCTCTTGTTCAACCAGTTAAGGCTAATTTATGGGTTTGCTGCAAAAGTATCATTCTGGGACTTCCTTTCACTGCAATTCTTGGTTAGAATACATATCTAAATAGTCTTTTGATTTTTCAGAAAAATTCTGTTCAATTTTTCTCCATTATGTGGCTCGAATGTATCCTAATATAAATTCATCTTAAGGGTGAATGGGGGTACAAAAATATAAGATAGGGATGACATTGGTATATTCCTTTATAAGTTGAAAATAAAGTCCTTCTAAAATTTTCTTCTAATTTCTAACAGTGTGACTGATGGAAATTCTATTGTCAAGTTGGTTGTGTCTAATGTGTTTTACAAATAATTTTTTTTTAATAAAATTTACTTCTTATACTAATTTCAGATTTACAAAAAGTACAAGGTAGTACAGAGAGTTTCCAGATAGCACACCCTCAGTTTCATCTCTTATTAACATCTTACCTTATTATGGTATATTTGTACAATTAATGGACCAATATTGAAACATGATTTTTTTTTAGTTGTACCTAGTATCCTTTTTTTTCTCTTCTAGGATCTAATACAGGATACCACATTACATTTTGTTGTCATATCTTCTTAGCCTCTCTTGGTTGTGATAGTTTCTCAAACTTTCCTTGTTTTTGATAACATTAACAGTTTTGAGGGATACTTCTCAGGTATTTGTAGAATGTCCCTCAATTGGGATTTGACTGATGGCCATCATATGATTAAGCTGGGGTATGGTTTTAAGAGGAAGACCTCAGAGATAAAATGCCATTCTCATCACATTACATGAAGGGTACATGATATCAGCATGACATCACTGTTGATGTTAAACTTGAGATTACCTAACGTTATATTTGTGTTTGTCCACTGGAAAGTTTTTCTTTGTTCCCCCTTTCCGTATTATATTATTTTTTAATTTTCCCAGTTTCTACTTTAAGAAGAATTTTTAGACAATTTTCTCTCTCCTCCTATACTTCTTATTATTACTAATTTATACTATTTTATACCCCCCTATTGTGATTTTAATATATTCTCAGATTAAAAAGAGAGTCTACCATTTTGAAATGGAAGGTCTGAATTATCTGACTGATTATTAACTCGGGAAATTAGAGCTCCCCCTTACAGGAATTAACATACCATGAACTGAATGTAAATAGTAAAATATAAGTCAATCAATCATAAAAGAACTTTCCCATTGTATTCAATAATGGATCCATGATGATTAAAATTTATCAACAAATGAAATAATATGGAAAAATTATAGGTTGAAAATATTCAATTAATTTTAATTCATATTTGTTATTAATGCCATGAAAGTTCGAATACTTTAATGTGCTTTACTTTAACCAGTTATATATCATTATTTTTTTCTGTCTGGAAAATATATAACAACTCTGCCCTGAAATTAATCTATGCAAATATATACTTTGATCTGTTCTTTTAAAAATCATAAAAGTTCTTATTGGTGATGTCAAGGATATAAATGTTTTGATAAATTATACTTTGTAAAATATATAATGGAATTTATTATGGTTTAGTTTTTGATAGAATATTTTTACATAGCTTATTTATAAATAAATATCATCTTCAAGAATCGAAATAATATGTTATTTGCTCTAAAAAGTTATAATTAACAATTCAGAAGGCAGTCGCATACTAACACAACTGACAACATGTTTCTTGGGTTAGATGTTACCCCTGGTAATTCCTTCCCTGTGAGCTTCTAGCCTGTGTTGAAAATGTCACAATTTAATGGAGATAATAAGCCATCTGGTAAGTTAAAATATAAATGATTCTGTATCATTCTGTATCATATCTAGAAAGACATATGCTTTCTAGATATAATAGGCAATCAAAATGAGAGAAAAGTAGAAGAGTGAATGTAGAGTTCCAGCTTCCATGGATAATATATAAAATATTAGCATATGGAAGTGCTTCAAGTATCAGTGTAATTTTTTATTTGGCTTTAATAAAGTAGTAACTGCAGAGGGATTGTTTATCAAAGAAAGCTTTAGTGAGCTTACTTACAGTTAACATAAAATAACCCTTTCAGTTGTTAAGTACAAACTGAGTAAGAAAATCTATCGTTACATTTTTAATAATGCACTCAAATTGAAATGTTTAGACATGTTCAGTATTTAGCAATTTCCTAAGACTAAGTCGGAAGGTTAAAAATTAGCATATTTCTTCAATGCAAGCTAATTTACCTATTAATTTACATAATTTACTTAACGCAAGCCTCTTTCTAAAACATTCAATTTCTTAACCTTTAATGAAAATCTAATGTCTCAATAATAATATAATACTCTCTGAACATGACAGTTTAGTGAAATTATCATATAATTTAGCTTTTGATTTCAGCAATCAATGAGTTCCTATCATTTTTATGAGTGTGTTTTGGGGGAAAAAAAGCAACCCTAAAACTATGAAATGACTTAAAATTTTGAGTTTGTTTATATAGCACTCTTCCCTTCCCAGAGAGCATACATTTCAAAGAAAAGAAATCATAGAAATAAAAACATGAATTATTTTTAAAACTATAACTCTAGTCAGTGCTAGTTTATCTTTTAATTGGCCTATGAAATTTTTTGTACATTCTGATTATCTGTGGATATTCACTTTACATTTCTCTGGTACAATATTTTAACTGTCTCACATCACTTTTTTGTTAGAAAATGAATTCAGTAATTTACCTGGGGGTTAAAATTAACCCTTAAACTTATAGCATCCCTTTATGTTATTACCACAAATCACAGTTTTATATCTTATGTGCCCAATAACATAAGGTTATAATCATGTCCTATTCAGTTTTTTCTTAAATCATATTAAAAAAAAGAGGAGTTAAAGCAAAATATAATCATATTGATAAAGGTAATTATATAGGTAGATATAAAAGCCAGTTTACCAAAATAAGTTGATGACTTAGGGGAAAAAAATGAGGTCAAAAGATAGTAATTATGTACATTTTGCCTAGTCTGAGTTCTGTGTGAATATGCAGATTTTTCAAAAATCCAGCTTGACTGTGGACAATAATAGAATTAGCATTTATTAAGTAATTTAATATGTTAGACATAACAATAGAAAGCATTTGGGCAATAGCTATTTGTTGTATAATGGAAAAAGAATTTTTCCTTTAATAATTCTGAAATTCCTACTCATTTTATGATTTTCTGATGTTATATTTCCAAAATCTCTGCATTCCTATTGCTCTTCCTTAGACCAGATGGAGCCAACTCTGGCCTAGATTTTTGAGTTAGTGCCTAAATTCCTTCCTTCGAATTAATCTTCCCAGAGTCCTTAATATTCACCTGTAAGGGAAGTTCTTACTACCTGCTGGGCCAATAGACATGTTTGTTTGGCTGCAAACATGTTACCTACTTCAGGAAAAGAGAAAAATGACTTTGAGTGTGGCTCAGAGGCCAGTAGGACTACTACTGCCACTAAGGTCCCAGGAGATTGGACCCAGTAGGGGAGGTCAGCACCTCCTTGGCTCCAGAGATTGGAGTCATCTGCTTGGTTCTAAAAGGGCTGACTCTTGGGGCTTCCCTGGTAGCGCAGTGGTTGAGAGTCTGCCTGCCGATGCAGGGGACATGGGTTCATGCCCCGGTTTGGGAAGATCCCACATGCCACGAAGTGGCTGGGCCTGTGGGCCATGGCCACTGAGCCTGCACGTCCAGAGCCTGTGCTCCACAACAGGAGAGGCCACAACTGTGAGAGGCCCGTGTACTGCAAAAAAAAAAAAAGGGCTGACTCCTGCTGCTGCAGACCAAGTTGGGGAGGGGGGGGGGGAGGGGGGAGGGGGGAGGGGAAGGGGGAGGGTGTGCATCACCATGGTAGTAATGACATATGATAGACATTAACCAACGGAACAAAATGGAGAGTCCAGAAATATACCAAAATATCTATGGTCAAGCGATTTTTGATAAGGGTGTAAAGATACTTCAGTGCAGCAAATAGTCCTTTCAGCAATTGGTGCTGGAACAACTGGATACCCACAAGCGAAAGAGTGAAGTTGGATCTCTCCCTACTTTGTATGATACATAGATAGAAACAAATCAAAAGGGACCCTCCATCTAAATATAAGGGCTAAAATATAAACTTCTTAGAAAAAAACATGGGAACAAATCTTCATGAAATTGAATTTTGCAATGACTTCTTAGATAATGACACTAAAACCATAAGCAACAGAAGAAAAAATAAATTAGACATCATCAAAATTAAAAAACTTGTGAGCATCAAAGGACATTATCAAGAAAGTGCAAAATAACCTACAGAATAGGAGAAAATATTTGCAGGTCATATGTCTGATAAGGGTCTAATATCCAGAATCTGTAGAACTCAATTAAAGTTCAGCAACAAAAAGACAAGTAATTCAATTTAAAAATAAGCAAAGACTTAAATGCCATTTCTCCAAAGAAGGTATATAAATACAAATAGAGAACAAGAGTATGAAAAGATGCTCAACATCATTCATCATTAGGGAAATACAGATCACAACCACAATGAGTTACAGCTTCAAACCCATTAGGATGGCTATATTAAACAAAAACCACAACAAAAAGAAAAATACCAAGTGTTGGCAAAGACATGGAGGAATTTGAACACACATATAATGTTTGTGGGAATGTAAAATGGCACAACTCTTGTGGAAAAGTTTTTCACTTAATCAAAAAATAAACATACAATGAACATTTGACCCTATAATTCCACTCTTAGGTATAATACCAACAACAGCTGAAATTAAGTACTCAGTTAAGTGCATGTGCACACATGTTCATAGCAAAACTATTCACAACTGCCAAAAGGTGGAAATTATACAAATTTTCATCAATAGATGTGTGAATAAACAAATTATGGTATATTTAAACAATAGAATATTTTTTAGCCACAATAAGACATGAAGTACAGATACATGCTACATAGTGGATGAATCACATTATGTTAAGTGAAAAGATCCAAACACAAAAGATCTCAGGTTATGTAATTCCATTTATATGACATACCAAGAATAGATATCAATACATCCATCCAGATGGAAAGCAAATTGATGGTTGCCAGGGTCTGTAAGGAGGGATGAGTGGGAAGGGGTTGCTTAATAGGCATGAGATTATCTTGTAAAGTGATGAAAATGTTTAGAACTTGATTTAGGTGGTAGTTGCAGAACATCATAATGTACTAAATGTCATAGAAAAGTACATTTTAAAATGGTTAATTTTGTGTTCTGTGAATTTTACCTCAATAAAAATAATATTTTTTGTTTATTTGAAATTCAAATTTGACTGAATATCCTGTATTTTACCTGGGAACTCATATATTTCATCCTATCTGCATCACTTATCAAAATGTTATAAAAATCAGACACAATGAATTAATTTTTAAAATAGAAAATAGCTTATTTTTGTCAGTCACTCGTTCAGTCATCTAAAATGATAGTTATTCCACTTGTGTATAACAGCCACGTTTGTCTTTCAGAAGTACATATGCAGTTACATAAAGCAGCGTTTAAAGATCTTTGTGTTTACATAGAAGTGGTAAAAAAAATGTATAAAATTCACTGCTGTCCTCTTGATTTTTATGTTATTTAGAAGTCACTATTCTTATTCACTTTCCTGTATTCTTATTCTTCATATCTTATTTTTATTACCAGTGCAGCATTAAATTAATAATATATATGAATCGATTATTTTGAACTTTTATTTTACTTCCGCATTCCTAGTCACGACACTCATGTTTCTTATATCCATTGCCTTTGGTGTTTATAACACAATGCCTTGAGACCACGCAAAGAGAAAGTGTGGAGGCAAGACAAATAGAAGATTGAAGTTTTTATTTGCCTCTTCTTTTAATTTAATAGAAGTGACCTTACCAAGAATTTCTTTTTCCAGCTGAATGAAAAAGAGAGTGGTGATTTTTGCCATCTCTTTATAACGGAACAAAACAAAGCCCGGCAGAAATGACTGTGCACATAAGCTAAGCTCGAAGCAATGAGGTGTTTATTAGATGGAGGGCTGGGGTGACATGACAAGCATCTTAAAACATGATTTGAAGTGAGGCTTAGTGCACTTTCCCTGCAAGATGATCCTACTAATAGGAGGGCCAGCATGGATCAAGCGCTTTCTGCCCACTGTGGAAGCAGGGTAGCTAAAAGTAAGCACCGGCTTAGTGGAGACCATCCTATTCAAAGCGTACCAGCTGGGGACTTAAAACGAGAAAGAGATGATCTCATCAAGTCAGAGGGATCAAATCCTTCTGGGTCCTTTAACTCAAGGAAGATTTTGTTTGTTTGTTTGTATTTTGTTTTTCTTTTTTAATATTCTGAAAATAATTCCTGAAAGCAACAGAGTCAAATTTATAATTTTATAGCCCCTTTAAAATAGACTTAATTTCAGTAAGATAACACATTTATTTTGTGTTTCCATTACTCAATCTCTGTGGGCTTGATAAAAATGTTAGAAAAGTAGCTAAATGTCTGTCCTATATTTAAATACAGAAGACATGTGTCTTTAATACATAAATCAATGTTTTTCTTTACCTCATGCACAATATATTTTGCAGAAATCAGATGATTTTTCCCCTGAAAAATGAGTTTAGATCAATAATTTAATGTTAGATACAGTAATAATCAGAAGCAAAGTAATAAGATTAGCTATATTTGTCTGTCTAAATCTTCTGAACTTTGTAATAAAATGTACCATATTTGGGAAATCAGGTTATGTTTTGTCTTTTAATAATAATAAAGACTGCATGTATCTTAGTTAAATTCAGACAGAGTGCATGGAATACAAGGCATTGAGTTCTTAAACAGTATTGGTCATTAACTGTTGTTCCCAGGAAGGGTACATTGAAATACCATGACAATAAAAAACCAGGGAACATAATTCCAATATGTATTCTGATCAGAAAGTAACAACTTCTTTCAGAGGATGTCTAACGTTCCCCTCTCATTCCCATAAAAGCAGAAACAATGCTTCATGCTACTTAGCAAACCCAGGCGCCAAAGAAAAACACATAAGCAAGAATTCTCACACCATAGAATCAGAAAGATACAGTGATGGCTCTTTAAAGTAAACCACACAAAAACCACCATTTTGCACATTGCAAGGTAGATAATCAAAATTTGAATAGAACTCATTAGATTTGGCTCAGTAATTAAAGTTAGTTGGTTTATTTACCATAAACATGTTGTTATCCAAAGTCTGCCTCTGTGTTTAATGTTCAGGCCAAAATGACGAACTAGACAAGCAGACAAAGATGCTCTTCAGAGATTTAAACTACATTAGACAGTTACAATAAAGAAAAATAACAACATGCAGAAGATAAAACTGTGGGCTTCAAAGGCCCTGGGATGGAGGCCTAGTCTATGAGAGACTGAACGGTTTAGGATTGAGAAAGACAGATTGATGAGTGCTTAAGGAGACAAGCTGATCCGTGTGGCTAAAGTATAGAGTGTGTGTAAGCAGTGGGGAAAGGGGAAAAATGATGGTGAAAAAGGAGAGACACCTTGACAGGCCTTATACACTGTGTAAAATAAAATAAGAGAATAATGTGGAGTCATTGAAATTTATATCAGGAAATTGACCTGAATGAACTTGTGCTACCGAAGACTATTCTTGGAATTTGGAGAAAAAGGTGGAGTTGTGTGTAAAAAACAACAACAAAACAATGATAAAAGCTGTGTAATGTCAGTGGAGATAGAAAGAAGTGAAAATATTAGTATCATAGAATTTAGTGAATAATTGGATATTAGACTGGGTAAATGGAGAGTCAAGAATGATGTTTAGGTTTCTGAATTGCTCAACCAACTCGATGGTAGTAAAATTCTTTGAAATAACACAAACAGGGGGGAAGTAGGGTTAATTTGGGTCATGCTGAGTTTGTGATGCCTGCAGTTCATGCAAAATTAATTGACCCAGAAGTTCAATGCTCTAAGTAAAGACTAAAATCTCAGTGGATTAAAAAGACAGAGGTTTATAGCTCATTTGTATTACATGCTCATTATGGATAAGAGCATTCTCTAAGTTCCAGTTGCTTACTTATTCCAGTGGGATCCATTATGAATTCAAGTGTTTCATGAAAATAGAATCAGAGGCTCTAATTAATCCTACAAGAGGCATGGTTCAGGGACACCATGATTATCGTGTTGGCTCACAGTGTTTCACGAAAAGACTGGCCTTGGGTCGCCTACTGTATTCTTCTAAGCTTCTTTTCTAGTCCCATTGTCATTATATTTTCCTGCATAAGTCACAATAGTTCTTTGGAGAGGGAGACTCTTCTCAAGTAATGTCAAGTTCAATCAAATATGTTTCATGTTTAAATGTGTAGCAGTAGACTCTGTAATTTGCATTCACAATTTCAGCCATTTGTTTAAAAGTAAAAACTTCAAACTTTCATTGAATCGTCTCATACTTTTGGAGAATTAGAGCTGTACTAATGTGTTTGTGCCATAAAGTTCACACTGAATTACCAGACAAGACTTCCTTATCCTTCAAGGTAAATTCTTCTTCAGAATATTGTTCTATTTTAGTGTACCTGACTTGTGACAAGCTTGGTGCAAAAGTGCTATTATTAATGTTGAACATCCAAATGGAAGCATTCAAATTTTAGACATCTTTGCTTCCAGTAGTCTTTAAGAACATTATACAGAACTACTTACCTCCTCCCAAAGGCCAGCCGTGCATTCTGTCGAACAGAGTACCATGCACCAGTCACTAACCTTAGGGAAGCAAAACCCTGTGCACATTTACTAATCCCAGGGGTGGACTCCAAAAACTCCTACCCATTGCATCTTGGTATAGGAGTCACCGAGGTAAACACAACACAGTCAAGCACTGGATGGAACCATGCTTTGCTCACATAGAGTAGAGACATAGCAAGATCAGCTTCGATAGTGGGCATCAGTCTCCCATGGCCAGAGGGTCTCTTCTGGCAGCTGGCACAGGGCAATTGCTTATTTGCCTGCATACATCCCTCTCGAGCTGCAGTAGAAGGAGTCTGAAATACCAAAATCCAGGGACCTGCCTGAGGGCCATTGACATATAATCTTAAGCAGAACAAAGGAGCATACAGTGAGCTTGAAACAGAAAGATATCCTCACACAAGACAATAGCCTGACATAGGCTGTATTAGCTCTTTATCTCTTGGTAAGGAAGCTCCAGACCCAAGGTTCATTTTTATGTTGAACAAGCTGGACTCAAAAGACTGCCACATGAGATCGTATTTCCCAACACATTCCAAGTGAATACTAAGAGAACCTTTTTAAGACACATGGAAGACTGCCAGTAGAATAAGATGGCCTGTGTGTGAATCAGGATCTGCCAATACCTCAAAGTTTGATCTGACAAGTTAACTAAATTGTATACCTCAGTTTCTTCATTTCTAAAAAGAGGGTAATATCCAAACTCAAAGGATATTGTGAAGACTAGATGTTCTAATTCATGATAAATGCTTAGAATTATGACTGGCACATAGTAAGTGCTAAATAAAACTTATCACATCATCATCATCATCATCATAATTATTATTATTAAAAGTGTAGTCACTTGCCTTTCATGTAAAGCTAGAAGATTTCAAAAGGATTCTTCCTGGACCAAATAACATCTGTTAAATTATGATTGGTTATAAATATCAATGGGAGTAAGTAGTTGCCAATTTTATATTGTAGCATTATTATCAGTCATGAGTTTATTAGTATTGCATTGCTTTCTTTAATTTATTTATTCAGTACTACACCCCTGTGTTCATGGTAGAGCATCCATGCTCTTTGTCATCACCCACAAATTCACTCCAAATCTTCATTCTCCAAATAAAGGCAAAGAAAGAAATTTCAGCTATCATCTCTAAAATTTGTTTTTGGTAAATTGTTCTTCCTGTGAGATTTGGAAACAAATTTGCTTATCCACATATTCTAAGTTTACTGTATGCTTCTGTAAAACCAAGAAAATAGTTTATAGAAAAATCCGATGTTTGGTTATGATATATACATTTACTTAGATTACTTAATTTTGAAATATTCAGTGATTTGATTTTTAAATGTAAGGAAAAATCACAATAATTATGATGTGTTATTGGCTCTTCAAGAGTACAATTTAGTAAACGTGGAACAATATTTCACTAATTAGAAGATAAAAATGTGGTTTTATAAAAGTGATTTTTAAAAAACAACTTAAAATGATTTTAAATAGTATTGTGAATTCAAAGTACAAGTTCAGAAATTTTTGAGGCCAATAAAAAATATAAATAAAAAATTTTTGAGGCCAATAAAAAATATATTTTATTAGAGACAAAAAAGTTAGATATAAAAATTTTTAAATGAGTTTTTCCTATGGGAAATGTGGACATAATTATCAATAAAGTCTATTTATTGATAAAAAGGATGAAAAGAAATATGATTCAGAAAAAAACAAAGTTTGAAAATATTTTATGAGAGTGAAACATGATTTTCTGAACAAGTGAGTTACAATGCAGAAGACTGTAAAGATGAAGTGGCTCATCATCCTATTGTATATTGAAGCATTAGTAAGTCTTATAATAATCTTCATGTGCTAGTGGACAGATTAGTTATCATCTGAGGAGCCCCTGAACTGTCAGGAGAAATTCAGTACAAGAAGATTTTTTTTTTAACCTTTCCAAAGCATACACAGGTCTTTCAGTGTGGAGTGCTGACATGACAATCAAGTACAGAGCAGGAGACTCCTCAAGGAATAACTGCTGGAAAACTAACTCACTGATAATTTATAAAAGTTATCTAGAAGTGTGGTGAAATTTAAATACAAACAATAAATTACAGTTATAGAACGTTGAGCCATAAAAGGAGAAACGTTGTGTAGACCTCATAAACTACCAAATCATTCACATTCCTAATGACATTGGTGGTTGGCATCAGGGGAAGAAGCCAAGGTTATTTAACTTCAGTCTGGGAAAAATCACTGGTCAATCAAGGCAGTAGCTAAATGTTCATCCATCATCTAGGGTCAGTAAATCTAACCATCTAGGGGGAAAATATTTCATATATAGTAACTATTTACTCAAAGATGAATATTTGTAGTGGTAGGTAAAAGCTTTAATCTCAGGGACACTGAGATTTTATTTTAACTAAAAAAAAATGTTATCAGGTAATAGATGTATGTGTTGTTTTGTTTCAGGGTGAGTAAAATATTTAGAAAAGTCAGATCTCTACTCTAATAAAGAATAGTTTGTTTTGTAAATAATGGTGTCTTAAAGTTTGTTGTTTTCTGTTTTATAAAACTATAGAAAATATGCAAAATCCTTTGTTTCAGGGAACTTAGCCTGTTTAAGGACTGTGAGAAGAGAAAGAGTGTATGAAGTTAGCATGAGGGCATTGCAAAGTGAGGTTTGAGAAAATGTTTGTCATGAAAAGAGTTGAAATTTATTTTTAAGATCAATGCCATATAACCATATAACATGACTTTCTCTTCCTATAAGTTCAATCCATGTGTGGAGAACACTTGGACAGAAGGAGAAAAATAGTGGGCTAATGTCAATGAGAAAGAAATTATGTGCTTGGAACTGCAACAGTGGAGATGTAGAAAGGGAGGATAATTGACACAAGAAAAAAAATGTTTCCAACAAGTCAATACATCTCAGCTAAATATGAAAATTGAGAAAAATCTACAAACAACAAATGCTGGAGAAGGTGTGGAGAAAAGGGAACCCTCTTGCACTGCTGGTGGGAATGTAAATTGATACAGCCACTATGGAGAACAGTATGGCGGTTCCTTAAAAATCTAAAAATAGAACTACCATATTACCCAGCAATCCCACAACTAGGCATATACCCAGAGAAAACCATAATTCAAAAAGACACATGAACCCCAATGTTCACTGCAGCACTATTTACAATGGCCAGGTCATGGAAGCAACCTAAATGCCCATTGACAGATGAATGGATAAAGAAGATGTGATACATGTATACAATGGAATATTACCCAGCCATAAAAAGGAACGAAATTGGTTCATTTGTAGAGATGTGGGTAGACCTAGTGACTGTCATACAGAGTGAAGTAAATCAGAAAGAGAAAAACAAATATCATATATTAATGCATATATGTGGAATCTAGGAAAATGGTACAGATGAACTGGTTTGCAGGGCAGAAATAGAGACACAGATGTAGAGAACAAACGTATGGACACCAAGGGGGGAAAGTGGGGGGTGAGGTCGTGGTGGTTGTGATGAATTGGGAGATTGGGATTGACATGTATACACTAATATGTATAAAATAGATAACTAATAAGAACCTGCTGTATAAAGAATAAATAAATTAAATTAAAAAAATAAATAATCAGTGAATGACTTACAGAGGTTGAGGAAATTAGAATGCACAATGTGTTAGTCATTGAGAGGCAGACAGGTGATATTACTTCTTTTGATTATCTTGCTAAATTGTTGCTTTCATGAAGATATGTTAATCTTCAGTTCTATAAATATGAATATACAACAAGCACTAGCTTATTAATTATGCTATGTTTAAGCAGCTGTCCATTATGGACTGAATTGTATACCACCAAAATTCCTGAGTTGTAGTCCTAACTAGTAGTTCCTCAGATTGTGACAGTACTTGGAGATATGGCCTTTGAAGAGGTAATTAAGGTAAAATGAGGTCATACTGGTGGACCTTAATTAAATATAGCTGGTATCCTTTTGAAAGAGACCAAGACACACGTGTGCATGAATAGAGACAAGACTATATGAGGAAGCAAAAAAGCAGTCATCTGCAAGCCAAAGAGAGAGATCTCAGGAGAAATCAAACTTGCTGATCGTTTGCTTGGACATCCAGACTCCAGAACTGTGAGAAGATATTCCTGTTGATTAAGCTACACTGTCTGTGTTATGGAAAATGTAGCAAACTAAAACACTGACATTGTCACAAATTGTTGACAGTCAGGAACATTTATATTTCAGAAACAGAGGCTAAAAATAGCATTTTTGTAACCTATCAATGCTAGAGAAGAATAATTTTTCTGAAGGCATTTGAAATGTATTCATTATTTTGTTTATTTGTTTGCTTGTTGACACTGTAATTAAATAGTATTTTATCCAGTGAGCTATTACATTCTTTGGCACAATATATTTCTTCTCTTACTCTGAGAGCAAAAGAGGCTGTATAAAAGGAAAAAAAAAGAGAAAGAAAATTTTTAATCAAGGCATGTTATGTTCAAAGCACAGGAGAAATGTATGAGGGAAATGATGATAAGAAAGATTAAGGTAAAGAAATTTCAAACAAGGAGTAGCAGTTAGAAAAAAATAAGAAAAAAGGAACATCTTTCATATGTTTATAACACTATTTGTGGTAAATGCATAAGCTTTAAAAAATAATAGCTAAGAGAACTCAGAGAAGACCAGATATGATCAATTAGTAGGATTGGAAAATAGCTTAAAATGGCATTATAAGGAGGGGGAAATATCTAAAAGGGGTTCTCATGTGTATAATTTTGCTGCTTAGTAGTTCTTATTTGTAATTCTTGTCCACAGAGACCTTATAGCAGCCCCTTTTGAAATCATACACTCCAAGTCTTAAAGTCCTAGCTGAAAACAGATATACAAACAAAAATCTGAAATAGAATTGATGTTAAAGTAATTAGTTACAGAACAAGAATTGCAAAGAAAAATTTACAACAATCTGCTAAATCAACTCTTACCCCAGGGGACCTGAGAATCCATAATTAATGTTATAGCAAACTTGTCTATTCATTGCTTATAGAGAATTATTGTATATTTATTTTTGTCTATTACAAATGAAGGTTGATTGTGAAAATCTTGAAAGTGCAATTCCTGAGCCAGGATGACTGTTGAACTCAGAAGTGCAGGGTGTGCATGGCCAATGTTTTCCGGAATGAGGGCATTGACATGAACTAGGCTGGAACCCCTCAGCAATGGGAGAAGTCCTTTTCAGCAGGGGGTCCCAGTACTAGGAACTTTTAGTTCCTATGAGGTCCCAAATAATTGTCTAGTCAGCTTAGTATTATAAGACTAAACCAACCCTTCATTTCCTTGTTTTAGGTTGATATTTTCCAATAACCACTGGATACTGATAAGTTTTTAAGTTTCTTTTTGATATACATATTTTTAAATTCTGGTCAAGAAAAAACCCCTATACAAACATATTTAAATATCTAAAATACAAACATGTTGAAGTTGTGACTTGTGATGTGTCCGTCTCTACTTTGAATTGTTTGATTTGTTAGTGAGTAATAAAAAAGGTATAAGAATATAGTGCTGGGAATTCCAGGGTGGCCCTGTGGTTAGGACTCCGCCGTCTCACTGCCGAGGGCCACGGTTTAATCCCTGGTCTCCTGGAGCTAAGATCCCACAGACTGCAAGGTGTGGCAAAAAAAAAAAAAAGAAAAAGAAAGAAAAGAATATAGTGCTCATGTTTGGAAACATATATGTTCGGCAGAATTAAGCTGGAATGTGAACTGATCACTATTAAAAGTGTCTGCTACTGTGGTCAGGATGAAATATTTTACCATTTAGGAAAACAGAACTCTTCTTTGGATCTATAATTTGCAATTGAAAGTCACCAATAGAAAAATATTTTACTTTTGGGATGTGATTAATTTAAGCAAAACATCTGTCACACTAAAGTAATGTTAATTTTATTGTTATTTGTTATGTTTATGTGGGATTTTTTGTAAACAAACATTACGTTTTATTGACATTAAAGCTATGAGCTTAAGAAATTTATTTCTAGCTATGTTAGTAATCATAAATTATGATAGGACTGCAAATCATCACAAAAACACAAAATTTAACCCCTCTTTAATAAGCACCTCTCCACCATTCCTTTTGAAACTAGCTACTCCTATAGGCAGTACTAATCCTCTATGGTGACCTTTTCATTTTAAACTTTTTACTTACCTGTGTTATATACTTTTTATATTTTTCATATATATGAACAAATCTTAAATATAAAGCTCAATAAAACATCAAAATTAATCATAGCCATGTACCTTCAAACTGCCCAATAAACAGAATTATGCTATCACTCAGAAGCGCCCTCATGTGTTTTCTGAATCACTACCCCTGCCCTTTTACCAGAGTTAACCACTACCTTGAATTTAACCCCAAATATTAGTTTTTCCTAATTTAAGTTTCATGTGAATATAGTTATTTAGGATTAATTGTGTTCTGTCTAGCCTTTTATAAGACATATCTTGTTTGTGAGAATAATTCAGGGTTGTCTCGTGTGAATGAAGCACATTCAATGTCATTGTTCTTTCCTACTCTAGTGTGTAAATGTATCACAATTATATGTACATTTTGTACTTAATGGACATTCGGATTTCTGTTCCAGTTACTATCTATTATGACTGAAATGCTAAGAACATTCTTTGATAAGTTTCTAGATGCTCCAGTTCATCCATCTATTTAAGTATATACCCAAAAGTGAAATTGTGTACACCTTGCATATTTTCAAATTAATATTACAATTTTTGCAATGATTTTGGGCCAAAAAATCATTCTAGTAGTGTATAAGAGTTTCCAATGTTCTACATAATTGTCTACTCCCACCATTTGCTTCTTTTTGTTTTTAATTTAGGTACTCTTATATGTGTGTAATGGCATATTTTTCTCCATATATCTGCTTTATTTTATGTTATCTGTGAGTGTGTGTGTGTGTGTGTGTGTGTGTGTGTGTGTGTGTGTTGTCAGGAGACAAAGTTTCATTAACATTTTTGTTTCTGTAGAGTCAGGTCTTCCTAAGCACAGACTGCTGGTAACTTAAGGATATTTAAATGATAAACAAGCTTTAGAAGTTAAATACAGACCTCATGCATGAGAGATTTGCATATGTATGTCCCATGGAGCCACTGTTTTACATTCCAAATTGTAATGGATCTAGAGGCCTTCCCCTCCTGGCCTGGAGGAGTAGATGCCTAATGCATATTAATTATGGACTTACAGTTATTAATCAACCTTGGATTTCTGAAATTACTTTCATTTATGTTTAATTTTCTTAAGGTGGTTTGGATTCTGTTTGTTATATTTCATTCATTCTTACAATACTGGAATATTTGTCACAAGCTTTAGTGAGATATAATTCACATATCATACCATTCCAGGTTTTTTAGTATATACAGAGTTGTGCAATTATCACCACAATCAATTTTAGAACACTTATCACCTCAAAAAGAAACCCCATACCTATTAGCAGTTACTTCGCATTTTCCAGCAACACTCACAGGACTAGGAAAACACTAACCTACTTTCTGTCTCTACAGATTTGTCTATTCTGGAAATTTCATACCAATAGAATAATACACTACATGCTTTATTGTGAAAGGCTTCTTTCACTTAGCATAGTGTTTCCAAGGTTTATTCATATTATAGTATATATCAGTATATTATTCCCTAAAAATGATCCCATTGTATGGATATAATTATACATTTATCACTTGACGAACATCTGTGTTGTTTCCACTTTTTGACTTATGAATAGTACTGTCATAAACTTTATTCTATGATTTTTATGTGGATGTCTATTTTCATTTTGCTGGGTATATACCTAGAAGCAGAATGTTGAGCTAATGGTAATGCTACGCTTAAACATTTTGGAGAAATTCCAGAATGGTTTCAAAGCTGACATATCATTTTATATTCTCACAACCTGTGTATTCTCACAACCTCACAACCTTTTATATTTTCACATACCTGAGTTCCAGTTTCTCCACATATTTGCCAATACTTGTTATTATCTACATTTACTTACAGCTATTCTAGTCGGTGTGATATGTCGTGATTTTTTTTAATATGTCGTAATTTTGATATGCATTTCTCTCACAGCCAAAGATGTTGAATATCTTTTCATATGCTTACTGGCTTGTGTATCTTCTTTGTAGAAATATCAATTCAGATACTTTGCCCATTATTAACTATTGGTTGTCTTTTTATTATTCAGTTCTAAGAGTTCTTCATATAGTCAACATAAAAGTTGCTTAATACATAATTTAAAACTATTTTCTCTTATTGTTAGCTGTCTTTTTTACTTCCTTGATAATATCCTTTAAAGCAAAAACCTTTAACAAAAATTATTGAAGTCCACCTTATCTTTTTTTCACTTGTACCATGTGCTTTAGAGTCAAAATTAGTAAGGCTTTGCCAAATCAAGTTTACAAAGATTTCCTCCTAAATTTTCTTCTAAGAATTTTGTAGTTTCAGCAGTTACATTTAGGTCTACAAACCACTTTGAGTTAATATTTTAAATTTTAGTACCACTTCAAGATCCTTTTCATTTTTCTACAAGTTTGTATTTTTATTATTTTAGGATTACCTTATATTTTCTTAATATAAGCCCTTTGCTATTAATAGTTATTCACATATGTTGAAACTATCTCAGCCACATTATAGGTTGCATTGTCACTATCTTAATGGCATCTGTTAATGAACAGGCATTATCTTTTATAGTTACTATTTATATGACCGATTTAGGCAATATCACCAAATAACAAGATGAGGAAGTTATTTTCCTATATGAACTTCCAGAGTTTTTATTGTTTTACCTTAAACATTTGATCTACAATTTACCTGGAGTTAATTTTGTTTATGGATGACAGTAGTCATGTTGCCCTTTTTCCTGATATTGATAACCCAGTTGACCCAACACAATTTATTTGATAGTTTTTTATTTCCTCACCATTTTCCAGGGCCAACTTGAAGAGTTCTTTTATCCTTGTAACATTTCCATTGGTTAACTTGCCAATCTTTGTACAATATCACAGTCTTAATTTCTATATCATAACTAAGCTTTTTTTCCCCTGAAATAATATGTTGGTATAAAATATTCTAAATTATTCTTCAACTTGGTAATATTTATGGCTAACAATGTTTCTTTGCATTTTCACATAAGTATTGGACTGGCTCTTCCATTTTCCGCAAACATTTCTGAGAACTGGATTGGGTTAACAGATATTCTAAAAATCTGTCTGGGGTGCATTAGCATTTTTACAGTTTAGAGTTATTAACACTATTGCTCCTATGAATATTTTGCATGTAGTTTTCTTAAATAAATGCATATTTGTGTTTGTTATAGATGAAGTTATATGGCAAGTAATGTTTCCTATATGATTTTTTTTAGTAGAATGTATGGAGATAATATCTTTTTGTTTATTTGAAGTTGCTGTTTGTTCATATTCATTGCTCTATAGCTTTCCATTGAATGATTAGATCACATTTTTAAAAACTATACAGTTGATGGGGAAAAGCCTGAGCTTGATTCATACTATCAAGAACAACGGGGTTGTATGATCAAATAGTTGCTCCTTCTTAAGTCATCCTTATTTAGGTTGTTGAGTGACTTATCTGGGCTCCCGCCTATAAAACTCTTCTGAGACATTGTTATTCTCTCAAATCTTGTTTTAGTTTATGTAAATTTGGTCTGGTTTTAAAATATGTTTTGAATTCCTAACATTTTAGCCTCTCTGACATTCTTGTTTAAATGGTTATATTCCTGGATTGATGGGTTAATTTATAGTTTTCTGTTTGATATTATAATCAATTCTAAGTTAAAGAGCTGGTAGAGGTGTTTACTCTCCCCACCATCTTGATCTAGTACTCTGAACATTTCTCAATGTTCTCCTATTTACTGTTTACACATTAAGATCTGGCAATAATTATAATGTGTTTCCAAATACTCACTATAAATCTTTCTCCTCTGTTCTTTTCCTACTTTTGGTATTGCTATGGTGTATGAAGTGGAAAGAGAAAGGAAAAAAAAAATTTGTATTATTTCTGAGAATTCACTGAAAATTACTTGTGATATTAAATATTATCAAAGAAATCTCATATCTGACTGTACAGAAACATATTATAGAAATCAATCCAGCTTATTTATTTAACAGCATAACCTGGTGTGGATATTTAGAGGATTTGGGATGTTAAATTTAGCAAGAAGGTAAAAGGAGAATAACATTGAAAGAGGTTATTCCAAACATTTTTATACATTCCATACTGTCCTTTTTAGTGAGGTTAAGCCTGCTTCACCACTTTGAATATTTTATTGAATAGTTATTTTTAATAGTACAATGCATATGCCTTGTTGGTAATGAAACCACACTGATCAGATATTTCAAATTGCTCAAGTAAAGCACAAACTCAATCTCCTATAGTATTCAAGCATTTATTTTGTTTCATAATTTAAATCTGCACCAACTTTACTCAGAAACTAGAATCTATATTATCGTGAGAACCAATGACTTAAATCTAATATGTAATTATTTCTCTTTTTCCTAGTCTCATTTCATCACGATTAATCTCTTCCTTTACTACATTTAAACTTGAAAATGATGAAGATAAAATGAAAACTCAACATATATACAATGGAATACTACTCAGCCATAAATAAGAATAATTCCATTTGCAGCAACATGGATGGACCTAGAGATTATCATACTGAGGTAAGTCAGAAAGAGAAAAACAAATACCATATGATATCACTTATATGTGGAATCTAAAATGTGACACAAATGAACTTATCCATGAAACAAACAGAGGTAGAGACTCACAGATGTAGAGAACAGACTTGTGGTTGCCAAGCAGGAGGGAGGTGGGAGAGAGATGGATTGGGAATTGGAGATTAGCAGATGCAAACTATTATATATAGAATAGATAAATAACAAGACCTACTGTATAGCACAGGGAACTATATTCAATATCCTGTGATAAATCATAGTAAAAAAGAATGTATGTGTATATATATATATATATATATATACACATATGTACATATATAAGTATAACTAAAGCACTTTGCTCTGCAGCAGAAATTAACACAATATTGTAAATCAACTATACTTCAATTAATAAATTAAAATAAATACTATCTAACATTTCAACATATCCTCAAGAAAAACAAAACAAAAGGTGGGAATAGGAGTGGAGATTTGCTGGATGCTACAATTTCTATACTCTAAAATATTTACAGATAGCATTTGTGGTCTTTTTGTGGTGTTTTCTCAGATATAAATATTTGATACTACTTCAGCTCTTAAATCCTAGACAAGTGCAAATTGTATTTTCTTTGTGACAATCTGTTGCTTTGAAACTTAAGTGTTTTTGAGCTTCCAATTTTTTTTACAATTTTCAGCAAGATCTAGCTGTTGTAGTGGAGTAGGTATTTAGCAAGGAAAAATTTTCCAAAGCATAGTATTTTCTTATGTTTCTTCAAAGATATTACTTTGTAGTAACTTTTCTTTCAGCATTTTAATCTTATCAAATAAGAATGCCACAGCTTTTGAAAACAAAGTTGAAATTTATATACGCATTTTATTCAGATAAAATCTTTCTAAATACTTAAAGCTAAATGCTTAAAGTACTACACTGAATTAATAAGAAGTTAACCATGTATTCTCTTCTTTGTCCACTTGTAAAAAAAAAATAAAATTCTTCTAATTCTGTAATGCTTTCAATTATACTATCAGAAATATTCATAACAATTGTTAATTTGATATAACTATTTAATGTCTTATAACACCTGGAAGAATGTTTAAAATTAACATAATTTGTTTATAGCAGCTTTGAGGACTCCATTTCAGCAGGTGTATTACATATAATATGAAGAAAATTGTGAGAATAAATTTTATTTCAAAAGCTTATTGATATCAAATTATTTTTAAATGGTCTTATTACTTAGAAAATATGAAGCTATTTGATTATTTCTTTTACTTTCCAGTCTTCATAGTTCTATTTTACCTTTGTTAGGGTTAATCTTAATTGTATTAACTTTTTCCTCACAAATACACATTTATTTAAAATAAAGGAAAAAAAATCACTAGTGGAATGTGAGACATGCATCTGATATATCAATATGAGTGATACCGTGGTTTTTATTTTCTACTTTGGTGTATATTTTAAACTTTGGGATAGAATCCAATACTTATTAACCTTGTCACTTCAGTGTGGCCTCTGTTCTATGGCCCCTTTCAGTTGGCTGAAAGGGGAATGGCATTAAAACCTAAAATCTGGGTACTGTGTGTGCTCCTTGCTATTGAGTTTGCTTCTTAGACTCTCAGATGGCACAGTGCTGGAATAAGCATGTGGTGTATAAAATGTATCAAACTTTAATTCATGATTACATGGATTATTCTGGCTTCCACTCCTTGACACCAACAGTGAGAAACCTGGCTCCTACCAACTGTCATCCATTTACAAAATCGTTCATTTCCAGTGTGCATGTATGGTGGTATCAAAATTATTACCTTATACCCCTGTAGAAAACATCTGTATCAACTAGGTTACAGTAGTTACATACAATTCTTCTGTTTTTAATCTTAGTCTCCACTCATATTCAAAGATACTGACATCAGTACATTTTCCCTACCCCCTTCAGTGAGGCTATTTCTTAAATTTGTAATATAGGTTACCTTCTAGTTTTCATTCATTCCTGAGATCCCCCAACCTCCTAATTTCATACACCAGGCTCCATTCTGTGCTGTAAAGGTCAAGGGCTTTTGACAAATGTGCAGTGTCATGAGCCACCGTCAACAGTATCATGTAGAATAGAACTACTGGCAGAATTAAAACATCTGCTGTGTTTCACCTATTCAACCCTCACCCAGTCACCCCGTAACCCTGCAACCACTCATCTTTTTAACATCACTATAGTTATGCCTTTTCCATAATGTCATATAATTGGAATTATACTATAGTCTTGAATTCTTTTCAGACTTGTTTCTTTCAATGAGCAACATGCATTTAAGAATGCTTTATGTCTTTTTGTGGTTTGATAGGTTATTTTTATTGTTGAATAATATTCATAGTATGGATATACTACAATGTGTTTATCCATTCACCTATCGTAGGGTATCTTGGTTGCTTCCAATTTTTGGCACTTATGACTAAAGTGGATTTAAACATCCCCAAATAGGCTTTTACGAAGACATAACACAACAATTGGATCATATGGTAAGACTATAGGTAGCTATATAAGAAACTATAAAACTGACTTCCAATATGGCTGTCCCATTATTTTTTTTCCCACCATGACAGGTTAGATGGTAATGAATTCACTGGGCTTGTGTTTGACTGAAAAAGTCTTAGTTTCTTCTTCACTTTTGAACTATTTCACTGGATATAATATATCACACATATATTTCACTCCCCTCTCTTCTTGCTTGCATTGTTTCCCATGAGAAGTTCACTGGAATTCTTATGCTTATTTTCATATAGACAAGGTTTTTTCTTCACCTCTGGCTTCATTCAAAATTTGCTCTTTATCTTTGTTTTTCTGCATTTTGAATATAATATGGCTAGATTTAGGTTTCTTAACATTTATTCTTGAGGTTTTATTGGCTTCTTAATCTATGGTTTTATGACTGCCATTAATTATGGGCTTCTCAGCAATTATTCCTTTAAATATTTCTTGGACACTTCCTCCTTGTCCTAGTCTTCCCATTACATGTATGTTGGACACTTCAAATCTTTTCCACAGTTCTTAGATATTTTTCCCATTCTTTGTTTTCCTTTTGCATTTCAATTTGAAACGTTTCTATAGATGAATCTCCAAACTCCTTTTTCCTTTGCAGATCTAATTACAAATGTCTACCTACAAAGACATTCTTCATTTCTGTCTCAGTCATTTTGCATTTCCTTTTGATTCTTTCTTACAGATTTCTATCTCTTTGCTTTACATTACCCACTTATTGTATATATTTTTTTCTGTTAGGGTCTTTAACATATTAATCATAGTTATTTTAAATTTTCTGTCTTATAATTCCATCCCCTGTGTCATATCAGAGTCTGGTTCTAATCCATAATTTGTCTCTTCAAGCTCTTATTTTGTCCTGCCTTTTACAATACCTTAAATTTTTGTTGAAAGTTAGAATAACACATTAGATAAGAGGAGTCCAGGTAAATAGACTTTTAGTAGAAGATTTTATGTTCATTTAGCTCAGAGCTGGACTGTGTTTAATATTTGCTGTAGAGATAGATGCCCAAGGCCTCAAACTCCTCCACTCTTTTTGTCTCTTCTGTTGACTTAGGGCTTCCTTAGGTATTCCTGTATCTTCTTACACCTCTTTCACTGTAATTCCCTGTTATATTTGAGTCTTATTGATGAGGCGGTAAGGTGGGAGGAAGAAAAACACTCTATACTCTTATGATGAAATCTCCATTATTCACTGAGCTTTAGCCTTTCAGCTGTGACCTTCAGTGTTAACATTTGATTTCCTTTTCAGGTGGTAAACAAAAGCTAGAGGGCCCTAGTGTGACAGAATATCCTACCTTCAAGTCAAATAATATTCAGGTAGAGTGTGTTTAGCTGGAGAGTCCGTCACTTTATGGAGAATGTTCTGGTAGTATTTCACAAGGATTACTCTCTCCTCAATCCCCCTTAGAGACATAATGAAATTTTTATGGGCCCTTTGCTGAGTAAACCTGGTGGAGAACAGGAGGTAAAACCCACAAAAGTCTGGGGGCCCTTGTAAGACTGCAGTCTTCAGGGGTTTCTCATTCTCAACTTATCCCACAACCACCCTGCAGCATTTTGTCCAAATCACCATTTAAATGTTCCTCCCAGTCTATGGTTCCAAAGCATTCCTCTCCAGGTAAATAGATCTAAGCTGTGACTTTCTAGATGTGCCTATTTTCCTGATCTGGGGATGCGAGTTTACCCTGTTACCTCAATTCTCTCATGTGTCTAAGAAATTCATTGATTTTCAGCGTGTTCAGCCTTTTCTTGTTAGAAGAATGAATGTAAAGACTTTGAGCTCTTTATATAAAGGACTTCAAACTGGGATTCAGATAATCCAAAAATTTGTTAAAATGTTTATTTTTTTTAAATTTAACACTCACTACACTAAATACTAAGGTATATATAATTTCCTTTATTATATAAATGAGAAAAGCAAAGCCTAGTAATTATCATTTTACTTCTCCAAAATGAAATAGTTTGTATAAAGTAGAGCTGGTTAAAACCACTGATTGGACTCTACTGCCCAGTCTCCCAAACATGACAACTACACTGCCTTTGAACACTTGACTCTCAAGCACCTCAAGAGTCATTTTCACTTATAAGCACTTAAAAGAACAGAATAATGTTATTTAAGATTGCATGCAGTTGCTACACTAGACAATTTTAAAGTTTATTACCCTTCTAAATTGAGTATCCCATGCAATGGGCTGGCACTTTATTCATTTAGCACTGTTGAGGAAGTTTGTTTTGTTATGATTAAGGTACTAATTTACTAATGCTGACAAGGTGGTACACTGTGATTTACAAAATAAATTACGACATTCGCACTTCCTCATTTGGCATTTTAAAATTGAGTCTCAGTTTTACACATATGGAGAACACAAGTCACAGTGCATATGTCTTTGACACAGAGCTCAGCATAGCAAGAAAAAAAATGCTGTAGCAAGTGCATCTAGAATCTTTCCCAGAATTAAATTAAATAGAAGACTACCATTTTTGTAATATATTGAAAAAATTACATCTGTTCATATAGTCAATGTATTCATTTTGATTCTTATATTTTTGAGTAAGGATAATCTGATTATCAGCCACTAATCTAAAGGATGCTTTAAAGTATGACAGTAGAGACTTTCACCCAAACTTTCCAAAATTTAATACATTCAGTATTGTTGAGAATTCAAGTACTTTGTTCTAGTTTTTAACTATTTACTTTTGTTTTGGTAAAAATAAATGTCTCTATAAACTGGTAAACCATCTGCTCTTTCAAATTTAATCCTTCTAACATAGAACATTCCAGTCTCTGTTCAAAGAACTCGCATAGTGTACATTTGGATCTGGTCTTTCTCATAGGTTTAACTAACTTATCATTTTGTCTCCTAAATTCCTTCAAATATTTAAAATAAAAACTGATTATACCCTTTACCTATCCATTTCCTATACATTAGTTTTAGCATTATTTACACCTATGGGTAATGTGGCTATTCAGTTTTTCCAACACTGTTTATTGAAGAGGCTGTCCTTTCTCCATTGTATAGTCTTGGCTCCTTTGTCATAAATAATTGACCATATATTCATGGGTTTATTTCTGGGCTCTCTATTCTGTACCATTATCTATGTTTTTATTTTTCTGCTAATACCATACTATTTTGATAACTATAGCTTTGTAATACAATTTGAAATCAGGGACCGTGATGGCTCCAGCTTTGTTCTTCTTTCTTCAGGTTGGTTTGGTTATTCAGGGTCTTTTATGATTTTAAGGTTATTTGTTCTATTTCTATGAAAAATGCCAATAGAATTTTGATAAGGATTGCCTTAAATATTTTGATTACTTTGAGTACTATGGATATTTTAACAATATAATTCCAGTTCATGAACATGAAATATACTTCCAGATTTATATTTCATTAAGCAACACATGGTAGAAGTGAAAGTACCTAAATCAACAATTATAATCAAAGATTTAAATATCCCTCTCTCAATATTCAGGAGAAAGTCAGTAAGAATGGAGACATGAACCATGCTATCAACCAAATTGTTCTAATTGACATTAATATGTCTCCAATCAAGAACAGAAGAATAAGCATTCTTTTTAAAGTTATACAAAATATTTACTCAGATATACAATATTCTGGACATTAATCAAATATCAATAATTACAAAACGTTTCAAATCATAATATTTTATTTTTAACTACAGTGAAATTAAATTAGAAATCAATAACCAGAAGGTATATGGAAAATCCTCAAATATTTAAAACCAATATAACATACTTCTAAATAATATATGGGTCAAAAAAGAAATAAAGGAAATTACAATAAATGAAAAATAGAACAAAGTTTTAACTGTGTAAAAATGACAAATACATATGAATACTTCTGTGATGCACCTAAAACAGTGCTTAGAGGAAACTTATAGTGCAAAATCCTATATTAGAAAAGAAAAACTATCTAAAGCCAATAACATAGGCTTCCACCTTAAGAAACATGAGAAGATCAAATTAAATCCATAGAAACAAAGAAATAATTAAAATAAGAACATAAATAAATGGAATAGAATATTTTTTAAAAAACTAATACAAAAAAATCAGTGAATCAAAAAGCTGCTACTTAGAGAAAGTTCATGAATTTTATGCACTCTAGCCAGACTTATGAAGAACAAAAGACACTTTACCAATATCAGGACTGAATGAGGGAAAACTACTATTAATCCTACAGACTATAAAAGTAATATTAACCAATGTGTACAAAGAAATTCAATAACTTAGCTGAAATGGGCAAATTTCTTGGAAAAAAATAAGTCACCCAACTTCTCCCAAAAGTCATAGGCAATCTGAATAGACCTACAATTTTTAAGAAACTGAATTTGTAGTTAAATATTTCCAGTTAACCACCAGACCCCATGGCTTTACAGCTGAAATCCAGCAAACATTTAAAATGGAAGTAATGCCAAGCATACACACACACCCTCACAAACTGACATACAAAACTGCATATTGATTTGCACAACTATTCATGTGTAACTAAAATTCACATAAGCTTTTAGAGACATGAGGAGAGGATAACAACACACCAAATGTGGGGTTTCTGTCATGTTTTTGGAGCTCATTGTCTCACTTTTTTCCCCGAAATCTCTCTCCTTGTACTTCCTCCTCTCTCTTAAAAGAAATCCAACATGTCTTCTTGTTTGTTGCTGTTGTTTGCTACAAGTGTATACTCATTAGAAGGATTTACTAATAATTCTTGCTGGCTTGATCATACATTTAAAATCTTTACTCTCTTTTCCAATCTAGTTATCAGATTTTTCCTTCAAATAAATGCACTAGTTTCTGTAAGTATTAAAATCTCAACGTCAACTAGAAATCTTACTAAAACTATCAAATCAACAGAGAGAGTGAGGGAAGGAGGAAAGGAAAGGGATTGATGAGAGAGAGAGAGATTTAGAGAAATTGAGATTCAACGTTTTATCCCTATAGCTTTGCATGTCAAATTCATCTGATATGAATTTACATTTTGCACTGCCTTGTCAAAAGATAACAAGAAAATGTACCTTATAAATTATACATAAAATATGTTATTAATATTATTATAATATAATATATTTAAATTTAACTATACTCATCTATTTTAGATTTTAATGTGTTCTTAGTCTTTGTTATTCTTTCTGGGTAGCAATTTAAAAATTTGCATATTCTCAGTTGTTTATGGATTAAAGAATACTCTGTGGATACTGGGGCAAATGAAACTCTCATGTCTATTTATTCAAAACACCCTTCTTTTCTTAATTATACAGGTCACAACTGTTGTATTTCTTCTAAGGTTCTACTCTGCCTGAATACATAAATAATTATAATTGTATATTGTGATAAATGTTAAAACCATAAAAATATGACAGGACTTCCCAAACTATTGAGGCTTATAAAATGAACCCTGGATCAAACTTCCAAAATATAGCAAGGGAGGAACACACCCAAACACATTCTATGAGGCCACCATCACCCTGATACCAAAACCAGACAAAGATGTCACAAAAAAAGAAAACTACAAGCCAATATCACTGATGAACATACATGCAAAAAATCCTCAACAAAATACTAGCAAACAGAATTCAACAGCACATTAAAAGGATCATACACTATGATCAAATGGGGTTTGTCCCTGGAATGCAAGGATTCTTTAATATACACAAATCAATCAGTGTGATACACCATGTTAACAAATTGAAGGGTAAAAACCATATGATAATCTCAATAGATGCAGAAAAAGCTTTCAACAAAATTCAACACCCATTTATGATAAAAACCATCCAGAAAGTAGGCATAGAGGGAACTTACCTCAACATAATAAAGGCCATATATGCAAACCCAAAGCCAACATCATTCTCAGTGAAAAACTGAGAAATACTGAAACCATTTCCACTAAGATCAGGAAAAAGACAAGGTTGCCACTCTCACCACTATTACTCAACATAGTTTTGGAAGTTTTAGCCACCACAATCAGAGAAGAAAAAGAAATAAAAGGAATCCAAATCAGAAAAGAAGGAGTAAAACTGTCACTGTTTGCAGATGACATGATACTATACATAGAAAATCCTAAAGATGCTAGCAGAAAACTACTAGAGCTAATCAATGAATTTGGTAAAGTAGCAGAATACAAAATTTATGAACAGAAATCTCTTGCTTTCCTATAAACTAAAATGAAAAATCTGAAAGAGAAATTAAGGAAACACTCCCATTTACCACTGCAACAAAAAGAATAAAATACCTAGGAATAAACCTACCTAAGAAGACAAAAGACCTGTATGCAGAAAACTATAAGACACTGATGAAAGAAATTAAAGACAATACAAACAGATGGAGAGATATACCATGTTCTTGGATTGGAAGAATCAATATTGTGAAAATGACTATACTACCCAAAACAATCTACAGATACAATGCATTCCCTATCAAACTACCAATGGCATTTTTAACATAACTAGAACAAAAAAGTTTACAACTTCTATGGAAACACCCCAAATAGCCAAAGTAATCTTGAGAAAGAAAAATGGAGCTGGAGGAATCAGGCTCCCTGACTTCAGGCTATACTACAAAGCTACAGTAATCAAGACAGTATGGTACTGACACAAAAACAGAAATATAGATCAATGGAACAGGCTAGAAAGCCCAGAGATAAACCTAAACACATATGGTCACCCTATCTTTGATAAAGAGGCAAGAATATACAATGGAGAAAAGACAGCCTCTTCAATAAGTGGTGCTGGGAAAACTGGACAGCTACATGTAAAAGAATGAAATTAGAACACCCCGTAACACCATGTACAAAAATCAACTCAAAATGGATTAAAGACCAAAATGGAAGGCCAGATACTATAAAACTCTTAGAGGAAAACATAGGCAGAACACTCTAGGACATAAATCACAGAAAGATCCTTTTTGACCCACCTCCCAGAGAAATGGAAATAAAAACAAAAATAAACAAATGAAACTTAAAAGCTTTTGCACAGCAAAGGAAGCCATAAACAAGACCAAAAGACAACCCTCAGAACGGGAGAAAATATTTGCAAATGAAGCAACTGATGAAGGATTACTCTCCAAAATATATAAGCAGCTCATGCAGCTCAATATCCAAAAAACAAACAACCCAATCCAAAAATGGGCAGAAGACCTCAATAGACATTTCTCCAAAGAAGATGTACACATTGCCAACAAACACATGAAAGGAGGCGTAACATCACTAATCATTAGAGAAATGCAAATCAAAACTACAATGAAGTATCTCCAGTCAGAATGGCCATCATCAAAAAATCTACAAACAATAAATGCTGGAGAGGGTGTGGAGAAAAGGGAACCCTCTTGAACTGTTGGTGGGAATGTAAATTGATACAGCCACTATGGAGAACAGTATGGAGGTTCCTTTAAAAACTAAAAATAGAAATACCATACAACCCAGCAATCCCACTATTGGGCATATACCCTGAGAAAACCGTAATTCAAAAAGAGACATGTACCACAATATTCATTGCAGCTCTATTTACAATATCCAGGACATGGAAGCAACCTAAGTGTCCATTGACAGATGAGTGGATAAAGAAAATGTGGCACATACATACAGTGGAATATTAGCCCTAAAAAGAAATGAAATTGAGTTATTTGTAGTGAGGTGTATAGACCTAGAGTCTGTCATACAGAGTGAAGTAAGTCAGAAAGAGAAAAACAAATACCGTATGCTAACACATATATATGGAATCTAAAAAAAAAAAAAAAAAAGGCTGATGAACCTAGGGGCAGGACAGAACGAAAGACACAGATGTAGAGAATGGACTTGAGGAGACAGATAGGGGGTTGTGTAAGCTGGGACGAAGTGAGAGTGTGGCATTTACATATATACACTACCAAATGTAAAATAGATAGCTAGTGGGAAGCAGCCATATAGCACAGGGAGTTCAGCTCAGTGCTTTGTGTCCACCTAGAGGGGTGGGATAGGGAAGGTGGGAGGGGGACACCAGAGTGTGGGGATATGGGTATATATGTATACATATAGCTGATTCACTTTGTTACACAGCAGAAACTAACACAACATTGTAAAGTAATTATACTCCAATAAAGATGTTAAAAAAAAATGAACTCTGGAAATTTTTGTTTTGTAACTCATGGCACCTCAGATGACTAATGCATCAAGTCATTATGCTTAGATCCCTGGAGTCATATATTTAACAAACAAAAATATGTAATCAGCTCTCTAATGTACTGATTTATGTTGTTTGTTTTATCTGATTGTTGTGGTAGTTTAGCATTATCGGACAGTGGACCTTATCTAGTTTTGAATAGATAGTTAAAATTAAAATGAAATTTCTGATTATATAAAGGGGAAGAATGAAACATGATAAAAACACTGAGTATTTCAAATGTAATATCTTCAAGATCTACAGATAATAAAACATGCTGTTATCAGAAATTATAGAGCTTTATAGAACAGATGAATGTTTAAGTGGCCTGAATGGTTTTTCTAGATCAAATTCAGCCTCTTTCCTTTCAAAAGTCAACCTGCTATTGCTTCTTGTTTGTAAAATTAAATTTCTCTTAAATTAGAATTAAAGTTCTCATCATAAGCTGTTAGACTCTGTGAGCTGGGGTCTCTTCTCTTCGCTTTGTAAAATAAAGTTCATGAGAAGTTGTCTCTTCATGGTCTTGTATGGAAACGCCACTCAGGATGGTTGTTATCTTGCTCTCTATACATCCCCTGCCCAACCAGTGCTTGCTTCACCTACACCCTACTCAGATGACTGACCTTCCTACATACTTGCCCCGGGGCCCCAGTTTGGATAGCTTATCAAAGGGGTGGTAAGGGGAGTGTCTCTCTGCTTGTTTCCCTGGTAACTAATGAGCCAACCTGCTGTAAATCCCCCTATAACCAGCAATCTACTCTTCCCCTGGGGAGCAAAGATTGCCACCATGTCCTGCCCACTGACTGCCGCACATGGTGAGGTGTCATTCCAGGACCTTGCTTCAGACATGTAAGCTCCTCAATCCATTGAACAATTGATGTCTCTGTTGCTGACTCTGGGCTCTTTCTTCAGTCTTGAAGCTGGGCAAGCACAGGCCTTGTAGGCCTGTGGGGTGCAGCCCAACAGGTCTCAATTATATTACATCGTTTTGTATATGTATTTATTTTCTGTAGAAACATTATATGATATTCTTATTTCTTTAGGTCCATGACATATTTATTTTCCTTATTTTGGTTAATTTTAAATAATTTACCATTTGCTCAATGAAATTACTTTATATTAAACTTAATATATTGAAGATTTCATAGATATAACTACTTTGATTGATTATTCTGATTATTGCTATCCATTGGGGTAGTTGCATTTAATGAAATGTGTAATTATTTTCTATTCTTGTTTGCTGAGTTTTTTCATGAACAACTGTTAATTGTCTTTTAATACCATTCCTATATATATTTACATGATCATTTATTTTATCTGCAATTTGTTAATCTCTGTTAATCTATTAATTTTCAGCTCATTTCAGTACCTAGAATATAATCAACACTAAATATGTACAAGCTAAATGAAGATTTTAAAGTGTTGAATAATCTCATAGAAAATGTAAGTCAAAATATGTATGAATATTTGGAATTAATTTTTCATGATGAATTTTAATTTAATACAATACTTGGTTTGCTTGCTTTGAGACATGTTTAGCATTTTTACAAAAATATCTATAGTGTAATTTTTTCATTTTCTATTCTCCTTTTACATATACTGTCCTTGCTTGTTTTTACAATTAAATTCATGCAAACTTTGCAAAAGACAGTAGGGGTTAAGAGTGTTTCTTTGAAAGGAAATGTTCTTAACTTCATTAGGTCTTTCCTCCATTTTCAAAGATATATTTTACTATTCTTTTACTGTTTCCTGAAGTTATAGACACACACACGCACACGTGTGCACACACACACACACACACAGAGGGTAGGGGCAGGAGTGGATAACTTTATTTGGAGATAAAGATAGCTGTTATAATGGTGGTTTGAGAACTTAAGTCCCAAAGGCTGGTTCAGCGTTCTCTCACATTTCAAAGGCAAGCTTGTAAATTAGGCTGCCTTGAAGACAACTTGGGAACATGGCAGATAGGGGGAGGGAATGGGAAGATCAAAAACAGGCTTCTAAAAATGGGCAGCAACACAAAGGTCACTGAGGAATTCTTAGACACAACCAACTTTGACAGTTTGGTTTAAAGAAAAATTCCTAAATTTTATTTTATCACTTTTACCCTTAAATCTGTCTCCCATATCCTTGCTATGTAAACTTCCTCCTACCTCTACCAAAAAAAATAACAAAAAATAAAACAACAAAAGCACCATCTTGATTCATCTCAGTTTGATAATTATTGAGGGAAGGAAGCCTTTGCCTCAGGCCCAAGGGTATTTTTTTTTTAATAAATTCTCTTTTCAGAATGAGAAACTATAGATGTGCCTAATATTCTTTTTGTATTTCATCGATTTCTGTGATAGTGGATGGTTCTAGGTTAGGAGTTCCCAAGCCATAGTATACTTTGAACACTCAGACTTAAGCAGTAAACTATCCCTGTCCTTGGAAAAAAGGGAGTACCTAACTCAAATCCAATAATGAGTCCAAGTAAAGTTGGTAGAGATAAGGCTGCTCAGATCAGGGAAAAAAGAACTAAAAAGGACAACTGAAGTCTTCACGCAGTGATCAGATGCTCTTTCTACCAGCTACATAAACAGGAAATAATAAATGAAGCTTGGTAGACATTCTTTTTGGGGAAAGCTAGGGAGATAATGTGTCCCATGGTTGTACAGATCTGAAAGTGAACACGATGCATTTCCTTCTAAGCTGACAATGCCTTTTATCTCCATTAGCATCTAACTCATTGCCTACTTTGGCCAGACCTTTCCCAATTCTGTCTTCAGAATCGTCAGTTACTAAAAAATTTTTATGCGTCAGGTGATGCAAAGAATTGGGAACATGGGTTTTGCAAGAACAAAATTCTGTCATTGTGCTTCCACGTGTTCACAAGATACCTCTTTTCCAGAATATCTACTTAGCAGTGTGGGAATTGCTCTTGTACATTCAGCTTTGACAAAGACATATTACCTGAGGGGATAAGGGGACAAAATGGTGTTTCCAGAACCTCTGCAGATTTTTTCCTGGAGTATTATTAGAATATTTCATTTGGGACATGTTTCATAATTTTTAGAAGGCATATTTTTATGTCTTGCTTCATAATTTTCAATATAGATATTTATCTCCATTTCCAGCATGTGCAATAATTTGTGGTAGATACAGCATCACGTTTAGTTTTGCATCACTCCAATACTATAAATTTGGTTTTACCCATAGAGAATGCTCAATATTTAGTGATATAGTTACATATTAGATGTAATTTATTTTTACATTGATCTGCATTTTGTAAATTATACTTCACAGAGCTTGAGTTGAACAAAGCTATGTTTTGAGAAATATGACTTTAAACAGATGCACTTTTTATAGTTCTTTCCAAATATCATATTAATGTCAAGTAAAAATTGTAGTGGACCAGATAAACAGGCAAAGACAACCGTATTCAGATCTATTGCAGTGGGGGTCAAACTAGTGCAGTAGGAGGGAGAGACTGAACTGCGCTCCTCTGAAACAAAAGGACCACTGAAAGATTTGAAGAATAGAGGTGAACAGTGAAAAAGTAATGAATGACATCAAGGGAGGGAGGGAGGGGTTTGTCAGTGTGTTAAGACTTTCTGTCTTTGGTAATTGGCTAATCAATTTAGGCTCCTTGTTTTCTCACAGAGACTGGGAAATAGGAGCCCTGTCTTTATTCAAAGAGAGGGCTTCAAGATTCTTGTGAAAGATATTCCTGGGGTGTAAAACTGGCAAGAGGCTGAGAGAAGATTTAAACCCAAGGGGACAATGGTAAATTACAAGTTTTCTGAAGTAAATGCTGTAAGAAAAGGGATGTCAAGAGCCTAGAGTCAGGAAGAACACTGTCTTTAGTTAAGCTGAGGGGAACATTACGGCTGTCTTGGTCATTGCATACCTTGTATAGATTCAATTTCAAGCAAGCAATTATTACAGACTAAATGTCTATTTCTTTTTCTTTCTTTATTATTTATTTAACATCTTTATTGGAGTATAATTCCTTTACAATGGTGTGTTAATTTCTGCTTTATAACAAAGTGAATCAGCTATACATATACATATATCCCCATATCTCCTCCCTCTTGTGTCTCCCTTCCACCTTCCCTATCCCACCCCTCTAGGTGGTCACAAAGCACCGAGCTGACTTCCCTGTGCTACAAATGTCTATTTCTTAATATAAATATTAGCTCACAGATCTTTTAAGAGGACTAGTACCCCATGGTGGACAATTTGGAAAATGCTGGCATGATTTATATGGTTATTGATAAAATGTTACAGATCCTATGCAAAGGAGATAGTTAATATTTTTCTTCCAGAAATAGTTTTAAAATATAAACCCTAATAATGGTAAAATAAAAATACTCTGAAATAATTTTTATTTTTGTATAACATTAAAACCTACCTATTGTGAAAAATTATTAATTCTTCTCAATAACACTTTTTATAACTTCTATGTTATTTCTCATTTTTCTCATTATTACCTGTGTAACTATACATTTGCATTAAAAATAAAAGCATATATATAGATGGAACTAAAGAGTGAGAGATAAGGTAGGAAATAAGTACATTGGGAAGAGCACATTACCACATAGTTTATGTGGAAATGAATAAAACAAACATTTATTTCTTAATTCTTACATAGTTTCCAGCAATAATTCAAAAGAAAAATTTCAGTCTTGAGTAGTGGCAAATTCATACATATATTCATACAGAAAAGTACTCGTTACATGCAGTAGACAGGATCTGTGCTCTCATGTGTTAAAATGAATTTAGTTGCTAGACATGTTTTATAAAGTAAGTTAAAAATATAATTGTATTGAAATTGTAAATATTTTCATTAAGGGCTTTACATATCAATGAAAAAACATGAAAGGAGAATATCTTTAAAAATATGACTGGTAGGTCTAAAAGAGAAATATAGTGTATTTTAAGACCCTTTGTTGTCTCTTGAAAATATCTCTCGTACTCAGAACAAATATCTGGTGTTGTAATTGTTAAGATGGAATTTGGATTAATAACAAAGTTTATACTTATTTTAGTCTTCTGTTTAACATGTTTACTATAAAATAATGTGCAAAATGAATTTTAATTAATTACAAATTTTAAGGACATGGGCAATTCAGTGTAGTACAGAACAGAAAACTACTCGGCTCTAATAATTCTCCAATGGCCTTATCTATTCCCTCTTCCAAGTAGGAAATATACTCTAAAACATATTGTTATTGACTGAAGAAAAACACACAACCTAAAAGTTGTGAATTATATTTCATCTGGGGACCTTACTGAGGACTATAACCTGGGAGACAGCCTCTCAGGTAGCTCTTTGGAGGAACCATTCCAAAAAAGTAAGGAGAAGCCAGGTTATATAGGAATTTTTGCTGAAAAAAGGGAAAAAAAGCATGTAGTGGAACATCAAAAAATACTGCTAATCACAGAAAGCAGACATATTAGTGGTTTTCTATGTCTGGGAAGATGCAAGGTCTGGGTTTATTGAAATTATTCCTTAGGTATGCATCTTAAACTCTCTAGAGCTAGTATCCTGTTTTCTCCACCCTGAATTCCCTTCAGGGCACACCTGTCTGAGGCAGCTCTAGTGGCTGATGGCTTGATGGCCGGTAACATTCGTTGTTTACTGGAATGGCAGGCAACATTCTTTGTCCATAGTGTCATGAATGTATGGTCTAAAAAGTCTTATTAAAATATATTTTCTGAATTGGACTTCAAAATTTTAAGAGCATTAGATTCAATCTCAATTGTCTAGTGATAATATAAGCATGGATAGGAAAATAATTACCAAAATTTATAAGAATGAACTAAAGAAAATTACATGGCAAATTAATTAAATAAAATTGTTGAGGTGATGATTTCCAGGGGAAAAAAGTTTTGAATAGAGAAGTGAGTATAAGAATAAGTATAGAAAAAAGGAAATTTTATATAATTACCAGAAATGTGTCAATATCAGATGATTCAGTAATTCCAGAAAATCAAGGTTCAGATAATCACAGAAAATAGAAGATGACAAATAACTTCACACTACGTACGTATTTTAAGAAAATAATTTTCTAGGATTAAAAGGATAAGCTAGAAAAAAATAGCACAAAATATCTTACACTGACATTACTACACGCAAATCTAATAATGCTTTAAAAAGCCTTATATTCTATGAAGCAGAAGGGTAAATTTCTGAATGTAAAATTCAATGTCATAATATGTATTTATTATTCAATCAGTATATTACTCAATAAGTATATTGAAAAAAATTCATGTGAAAAAATCACTTTATAAAATTATTTAAATTTAAATAAATTTATTTAAATTCACATTGAATAAATATATGGAGTAATATGTGCAGAATAATAGAAAATATCCATGTTTTTTCAATAAAAATATAATGGAAATATGCAATTACCGCACCTAGAAAAACTATAATCCATCATTCAAAATGTATACCTAAGAACAATGTGAAAAACTGAAAGATAATTGAGTGAATAACATAATGAAGTCTGAACCTATTGAGAGATATCACATGTTCCTACATAGGAAATTCAAACCAAACATAAATATGTGGTTAATATTCACCCCTACACACACACACACACACACACACACACACACACACAGAGCTACACACATACACACACGTGACTTTAACTGTAATAGTTTTATTTCCAAACTTACATTTTGATGGGGGTGGGGAGGCGTTTCGGTTAGTAATACTCTTCCTGATAACTGGTTGGAATTACTAAAACTATAATAAGAGCTCATTGATTCAATATATATATCTAAAACATTGCAATAATAAAATCATTGTGTAGCTGCACTGATAGTCATTGTATACAATCAATTGCGTACAGTGATAGATGCATAATTCTAAAGATGAGAAAAAGTAAAAAAATATAGACACTAAATATAAACACTTTGTAATTTTATTTTTGGTATAATTAATTGATTCGTCTATTCAGTTTATTCACTATTAACTATTTATTTAGAAAATGATAAGAGTAGAAGAATTGAAATATAATTTGGGGGACAAAAGAACATTGTTACTCTAAAAGTTTTGATTCTTAGAAGTTGTGAATGAGATATTTGAAAAGTTTTCTTAGAACTAAAACTTATTACAATTTACTATCAATCTCATTTTGAGGATTAGCCCTATAAAATGAAGTTTTTAATGGTGTGTATGTGTGGTATTTTATGCATGTTTGTCTAAGTTTCTGTGTATGTAGATATATCTATATATATTTAAATTATTGACACTTAAGACAGCCTTTATAAAACCAAATCAGTGATCTCCTGTTCGCTGTGCTTTTCCTTGATAGTGGAGAGGCCTAGCAGGGATTTAGAAGGTAGTGGAATAATATAGGTAGTGGAAGAAGGTAGTGGAAGAATACAAGTAGGACCTAGCAGGTCCCTCTCTGCAAGGACATTTGAGATGTTTGTGTCAATTGAACTGTAACTCATAGCTCTTCTCAAGTAGTCCAAATAAGTTGCTCTGGGGCTTCACAAAATTTCCCTCCCCTTGTCATTTCAGGGCCTAGAAGTCATAACAGCTCTCAAGCTACTAACCTCTGGGGTTACAGTCCTATCTCTGAAATACCTATACCCACACTTTTGTACACTACTTATTTTAAATAAACTCTGCTCAACTTTCCTTTTTTTTCAAGTATTCAATCTATGTTTTGTTGGGACCCTAAGCAATGCAGCTACTAATACTAGAAATGGCCTGGAAATAGGACACCTGGGTAGGATTCTGAGCTTGGCATCGAGTCCCTTACTAATTTCTCCCACTGATTCTCCACCTTTCCCTTAATCAAAATCTTTCACCTCAGGGGCAGGGCCCTACAAATATGGAGAGTAGGAAGAAAATTCATGATCCTGGTCCAAGATAGATCAAATGAGTATCCTGGTTAGAAGTCTTTAGTGAGTAGCCACTGAACTAACATGCATCTCAATAATGTTCCTGAAGTGAGCCTTAAAGAGAAATTGCCCAGCTAGCAAGTATTTGACTTGCTTCTCTGATTCTCTACTTTGTGTGAGTATTAGAAAATGATCTGGAGTTTAGGATCTACCTGGGATTACGGGGTCTGGTTGGTGGGTTAGCTGGCTTGTCAGAGACCTAAAAAGGACAAAGCTTCAATACTTTTTACAAGAAGTTTTGGGGAAGAGACTGTCAGAGTGGGCACGAAATATAGCTGATTCACTTTGTTATAAAGCAGAAACTAACACACGACTGTAAAGCAATTATTCTCCATAAAGATGTTAAAAATCAATTTAAAGTAAATGAACAAAATTTTTCATCCATGTCAGCATAGGCAACTAAATAGGCAGGCAAAATTACCTCCCTTGTGGGTATATAAAAACTTCTTCCCTAGCCACCCCATTCTTGATCACTGGGCCCAGACAAAAAATAGCCATAGTGAAAGGCATGAACTCATAAAACTTCTTTTTCCCTCAACAAAGCAAACTGGGCTTTTGTCACAGCTGTATGTTCAACCTATCAACAACAAAGATGAGTCCTGTGCTGTTGATATGACACCATCTCAAGGATAATCATTTCCCTTATTAGCGGCAGGTTGATTGTCTTGGACTGCCTTCTTTGTTTATAGTGTTTCTGTTAGCACTTCAAGTCGTTGGCTGACAAAATTCCTTATTCATTGCCAAATAATCCATGGAAAATATTTTTACCTTTCATAGTCAATATTTTAGGCTCAATGAATTTGGATATTTTAGGACAAATGCTTCAACTAAGAAACATCACTAGAGTTCTGATGAGCTAGAAGTCAAGACTAGTTCATGAATATCCTGGGTTTAGCATGCAGCTGAGATATCAAGCAGCTAGCGGGGTGGCTATTGTAGATGGAACGATTAATCCCTTTTACCGATGTTCTGCTGAGATACAATTGGAACAGGGAGGACTATATTTGGAATATGAAATTTTCTTGGGTTTTTCTTTTAAGTACAACAGTAACTCAGGGAAATGAAAACTAGGGAGATACGATCAACATACCATTAGTAAGCCCTCAGATCCTGAAGCAATAAGTGACTGGCTTTTTCCCCTTATAACTGATGTGCTGATGAAGGGCAGCAGAATAGAACATGGATGGTAGAAGTCAGGGGAGATTACCAGCATAGAGTTGTGACAAGCTTTAAGAGGGGTATGTGACATTTATGTTTTACACCACTGTTAATGATCTGCATCCCCTTATCTATTTTTTTCATTCATTTATTTAGTTACTTATTTATGTTTGCAACCCTAGAAAGAACACAGTGATGGCTAATATGCTAGGCTTTACACTGGAGTAAGTGTTTGTTTGTTATCCACACTTGTTTGTTATCCACATGTTAATAAGAAGATTTATGATGCTGGATCTATGTGAATTCTTCTCATTGGAAGCACATTATATTTACCTGAACTAAAAACAGAAGTGATGATAAAGGAAAAAGAGTGCTTTTACCAAATATTTTCCATTTGACTTTCCATATCTACTCTTGTCTCATTCCTACTCTCTTCCTGGGAAGAATGATTTCTATGACACATATAGATTTATTCCCATACCTTTTGACTTCACTTCTTGTCAAGCAATGGAAAGTCACTGGGGAGCATTAGAAGAGGTGGGGAGAGAGACACCAGTGTATTGACTTCCCTGGCTTTCCTTCAAAATAAGCATTAAATAATTACTTTATGTACTGATTAATGAAGTAAATAAAAATGTAGGCATATTATAAAATGTTCTTAAGTCATTGATTTTTCTCTAAAAGTCTTTTGGTTAAAAACATTAATATATACTTAAGGAAAACAAATTGTTTATAAATAACCAATAATTTGTAATTTATTTTCGTATTTATAATGTTAAAATCCTCCCAACCCATCAAATGTTTACACTATGAATTAAGGAATATTGGTTTAATCATTGATAGTTTTGGAAAGAGGTTGTAACAGTCAGAAAATTACTTCTGATAAATTAATTACTTTCAAATCCCTCTCATTATGTTTGTCATCTGATGCATGTTAATCTAAGTACTATTTTAAGAATACGTTAACCCTTGCTCCAATAGAGGATACTATTAATAATGATTTTGTTGACCTGATTTTGTTCTTTTCCTGATAAATTTCTCTACCTTTCTTGTAAGAAAAATAGAAGTAACTTAGTAAGAAAATGAAAGAAGTACAAGAAATTCATCCTAAAATAGCTTAGACAAGGAGTAAAATATATGGCAAAGTTTATTTAGTTATGAGTTTGTAATATGTGTCTGGGCTTCTGAAACATCTGGCACCAGCAATTGAATGTTACGAATAGTCTACCTTTCAATTTCACTTTTCTTCCTGTGTTAGTTTTACTTTTTTCAGACAAGCTATTTCCATCTGAATTGAACATAGACTTGAGTAGTTCGTAGATGGAATGGCTTTATTGTTTATTCCAGGGATGATCAACTATAGACAGAAGTCCCTAGTAATATAATGGAAAACTACTGTTAAAAATTTCTGGTTGGAACAGAGATGTGGGTTGGAAAGGGAAGTCATTGTCCTTAAAAGGAGAGATGGAAAATTGGTAGGCAGAGTCAGTGGAGATGTTTAACAAAGGATAAAAGTTGGGGAAATACGCTCAGCATATGTTTTTTCCAAAATAAGATATTTTAGGAGAACTGCTCTCCAAATACAATATAAGTTCAAGCACATTGGTGGTGTTTTGCACATGCAGACATTTAGAGCACTGCTTCATTTATAATCTATAAGTGACTTCACAGCATCAATGGTTTTAGGTTTGATTTGGAGAGAGTGGTAAAGAGTGAAGATGGATGCAATGAATTTCTGGTGCAATTCATAAATACACTGGGAAGAGTGATTGTTGTTATCAAAAAATAAATAGATAGGAAATAAAACATCTTATTTTACAGAAGCATGTTTGTCCTTTGCTTTACCAGTGTTGTTACAGTACATTCAGAGAGAAAGGAGTTTGTTTTGAAACCTTCCTCTGACACATTTGTAAGTCCTGTTGATGGGAGAAACATGTTTTGCCTTTCCTCTTTGTAGAATTGAGACTTGATGACAAAACTAATCCACTTATCTATAATTTATAATTTAAAATAATAAATTTCAAGATGTCAGGGGCTAAAGAGAGAATCATTTCTACGATGCAATCATGAGTAGGGTTGAACAACCCAGTTGCATTATAGTTTTGATTTATTTCATTTTGTGGATTGCTCAGTTTGCAACAAAATGCTCAGTCAAGAGATGATCTATCTCTTTTCACTAAAATCCCTATCTTCAAAAATCTGTGATTTTAGGCCCTCACTGTTCCTTAACTTTCTTTTTAGGTTGCTGGTAACAGCTTTCATGTGAAATAAACTGTGACACCAAAAATATGCCATGGTGTTGCTATAGCTTTTTTTTTAGATCACCAGAAAATTATGTTATTTTATGATCACTGAGTTCCCTTTGTGATCACGTTGTGGGTTTTACAATGTCAGTATTAATCTCATATATAGAATATTATTAAAAGAATTACCAAAAAATTCAATTTCCCAAATAGCATATCTTAAGAGATTATATTTTACATATTAATATAGTATCACAGAAATACCCAATACGTACAGAAAAAGTTCATCCAAACAGCAACCCAGAGAGGCTAAAAGCATAAAAAATAAAATCAAATGGAAGAAAGGTAATACAACTGAACACAACTTTATATTTACCATGACATTTGGTACTTAAGAAAAATAATTTTCAATAGAAGATAATAGTTAGAACAATATAGATATACACATATTGGAAGAAACTACCATGATATGTAAAATTTTACAGAGATTTTGGCTCTTTTACATGACTTTAAATTATTATAACTTTTTATCACGTGTATTCATATCATTTTTGACAACTGTAGTGGTTTGAGCTGAGTTGCAGTTACCAAGCAAAGAACACCGAGGATTGCTAGCAACCACCAGAAGCCTGGAAAAGGCAAAAAAATATCCTCCACTAGAACCTCCGGAGACAGCATGACCATACTGACAACTAGATTTCTGAATTCTAGCTTCCAGGTGAGACAATAAGTTTCTGTTGTTTTATGCCACAATATTCATTATAATTTTTTAAAGCCACCCTAGGAAACTCATATAATTGTTACTATGAAGCTTGAAAATAAACATTGATAAAATAATTACTTTTGGAAAACATACCACATGTTATTTAAGCAGTGATTAATTTTACTCTGAAAAGTAAACTACAGAGGAAATTGTGAAGGTGTTATCGTTCAAAGAAAAAAATATATATGTGTGTGCTTTGTGAATGTATGCCCATATATTATGAAAGAGACATGGTAAGTTGGAGGAGGTTGTCAAGAGGATGTGACTGCAAGTTCACCTGTGAGATGAACCCAGGCAATCAGAGGCTCCTCCCCTGTCTTTGGAATGTACACTCTGCCTACCAATTCCACAGTAGGAGTTGTTCCAAGGACATAGCCTGGAAAGAGCATTGTGCTACTGAGACCATGTGGATTGAGTACGTGACTGAACCCAGTTAAGGCCTCTGTATAAACTTTTAGGATCCTGGCAGGTGGACACAGAAATCTACTCCTCTTGTGGCCTCCCAGGACAAGTCTTGCATGTAAGTTCCCTTGCTTATTAAAACTGCCAGCTACCAATATGGAGTGGTCTGCCTCTTTCTTTAGTCTCTCTTAGCGTTCTGTATACAAGGGCCAGTTTCCAAACTAAAGTAAGTGAAATAATTCAAGCACTCAGGTCATGTGCAATAATTTTGCTTTGACTGGCAAAAATGGCCTACTTTTCATATCGGAAAATATAATTGTTCATTCGTTATTTAAATACATAGATATTTGAAGGGCCAGTTTTTGCAGGCCAGTTTTGATATTGTAAGTTTTGATTTCAGTGCATATTGGGAGAATAATTTATGCATTAATAAATATCTGTGGACTTATACATATATATCTATTGGAATAAGTAAACTGTATTCAAATGAAATAATATAATAAAGGCAGTTGTAGAATATCCCTCTTGCACAAATTAAAAAAAAAAACAAACAAAAAAAAGCAAAACTGCAAGTTTATAAGCCATCTCTTTCTTTTTTTTTTAACATCTTTATTGGAGTATAATTGCTCTACAATGGTGTGTTAGTTTCTGCTTTATAACAGTGAATCAGCCATACATATACATATACATATGTATATACATATATATATATGTATATACATATATCCCCATATCCCCTCCCTCATGCGTCTCCCTCCCACCCTCCCTATCCTACCCTTCTAGGTGGTCACAAAGCACCGAGCTGATCTCCCTGTGCTATGTTCAAGCCATCTCTTAATGCCCCCAATCAAGGACAATAATTTCTTCTTCCTCTACCTTCCAGTAGCATAATTACACTTATTCAAATGGGAATTATTCTCGCCCATTGTTGTTTGCATATAACATACTCAACTACTTAATTATCTCTGCCTCTGAAATTTAACATTCTAAAACCAGTTCATGTCTTCATTAACATTAAATTCACAAAAGCAGACCATATAATCTGTGTTCAGTGTATGTTGTTGATTGAGTGAATACACACCTCCTCAATTTATGATGGGGTTACATCTCAATAAACTCATTGTTAGTTGAAAATATCATTAAGTCGAAAATACATTTAATACACCACCCTACCGAACATCAGAGCTAAGCCTAGCCCACTTTAAACGTACTCAGAATGCTTACATTAGCCTGTGGCTGGGCAAAATCATCTAACACAAAACGTATTTTATAATAAAATGTTGAATAGTTCATGGGATTTATTGAATACTGTACTTAAAGTGAAAAACAGAATGGTTTTAAGAGTACAGAATAGTCGTAAGTGTATTGATTGTTTACCCTCCTTATCCCGTGGTTGAGTGGGAGCTGAGACAAGCTGTCGCTGCCCAGTATCACAAGAGGCTATCGTATTACATATCTCTAGCCCAGGATAAGATCAAAATTCAAAGTATGTTTTCTTCTGAATGCATATTGCTTTTGCACTATCTTAAAGCTGAAAAATTGTAAGTCAGGGACTGTATGTAATAACTTCTACAACTGCCCTCTAGAATCAATACATATTCCAAATATTTCTTTTGGCCCATGCCTTATACACTTTATGACTTAACAAAATGAAAGTGATTAATAGTGTGTAATAAGCATTATCAGCATTATTTTAACAATGAATTATTTCTAAGTTTAGTTTAAAAGAAGCATGTGAATGTATACATCATAAAATTCACTTTGTGTTTCCCTACTTTGTCACTGATTAGAATTGTGTAATGTATGAAAAGTTACACTTCTTTTACTCCTTGTTTTCTTTCTCAAATGAATAATTATAAAGACTACTTCAATTAAAGTTTGCAACATGCAGAGTCTTGTATAAAATATAACTTGCTATTTACATAAATATCCCTTGTATAATAACCATTACTTGCTATTTGCTACCTCATAAACTAGTCTCGTGCTTTTTCTAGTCTCATGCATTTTGTTTTTTTTGCATCAGTTTATGTAGTTTTAGTCTTTTTAAGTATCCAAAGTACATGTTTAACATAAATGTTGCTCAGCAACATGACTACATTTTTTTTTTTAAACTGCAGTGACAGGAACACAGGGGAGTTTAAAAAGTAAAAATAGGACTTCCCTGGTGGCGCAGTGGTTGAGAGTCCGCCTGCTGATGCAGGGGACGCGGGTTCGTGCCCCGGTCCGGGAAGATCCCACATGCTGCCGAGCAGCTGGGCCCGTGAGCCATGGCCACAGAGCCTGCGCGTTCGGAGCCCGTGCTCCGCAAGGGGAGAGGCCACAGCAGTGAGAGGCCCATGTACCGCAAAAAAAAAAAAAAATAAAGTAAAAATAAAAAAGAATGCTAATTTTACTTTTTTATAGTTTTCAAACTAATTCCTAGAACTGGTGAGAAATAACATCTGTATTTCTGCATCCTGAACTTACAAAAGTCAAATATGAATTATAAGTATGTTTAATATTCAAAATAATTTGAACTCAGATTAGCAAGAATATTTGGGTTTTTTTGCGGTACGCGGGCCTCTCACTGTTGTGGCCTCTCCCGTTGCTGAGCACAGGCTCCGGACGTGCAAGCTCAGCGGTTATGGCTCACGGGCCCAGCCGCTCCGCGTCATGTGGGATTTTCCCCGACCGGGGCACGAACTCATGTCCCCTGAATAGGCAGACGGACTCTCAACCACTGCGCCACCAGGGAAGCCCTAGCAAGAATATTTGAATCTACCTCTTCTTGCCTTTTGCTTATGTGTATTTTAATGATAATGGGAGTTTTGTAGAATTAGATGTAATAGGAAGATATCTTAAGATTCTTTATAAAAATTTTCATTTTGCCGTCTAATTTGGACAAGCAGATTTCCTGACTCCAATGGCATTGTGAAAGTAGTGTGGCTAATCAGAGTTATCACTGGCAAAGGAAAGATCAATGTTTGCACATTTTATCTTGGAAAAGTATAAGCAAAAATGAGGGAGGGAAGGGCTGGTGGGGATTACCCTGGTACCAGTAGTATGTAATATGTTTATTGTAAGCATTAAATAAGAATAACTTATACATCTAATAGATATTAAGGAAATTCTGTGTTAACAATAAGCATTATACAGATCAAGACATTTGACTTCATGGTAATGTAGAAATTTGATGAAAAAAAACAATAAGACTATTTCTTCTAATTCAGCAATCCATACATTAATTCATAACATTTTAATGCCTTTGCCATTTTTAAATGCAATGGGTATACAGAGCGTTAGAATGAAGTGTTTACTGGGATGTAAAACGATATATCAGGCTTTCTTCTAAAGGTTAGGATGTACTTTCTAAATCAAAATTACTACTCTTGTATGTAATCATTTTTATGTACATGTAACTCGGTGTTAACAGAAAAATTCAAGTTTCAAGGAGTTTTTCAAGCCAGTATGCACAAACATAGTAAAACATATTTTGCATATATGATTGTTAAACTCCTACCCAAGGAATTATTAATGCATCCTTAGCAGCTGCTACTTTTTTTTTTTGAGGAAAGTGAGAATAAGATTTGACATGTTGCAAGTCACATGATTCAGTCCAATAAAGTTGATTAAGACATGAAAGTGAGTCACTAATACCGAAATAGTAGATTATTAAAACAGATATGAATATGTATGTTGAAATGCTAAATCTATTTTCAAGATTTCAAAGACTTAAAATATCCTGAAAGCTGTCAATATAAAGGCTTTTTACAATAGTAAAAATCCACTTAATAAGGTATTTTATAATGTTGACTATTTTATTTCCACACAGCTTTTCACTGTGATTCAAAAATATGATATTACTTTAAAACATTATATCACTTAAGTATTGTATTTGAACATTGTTTAAACATTGTAAAAAACTAAATAAGTATTAAAACATTCAGTGTTAACTATTTTAACCTAACTTTTAAAATTCAAAATATATAAAAATGAACCTCAGTGTTTTATTTCTAAAGCCCAAATATTTGATTTGAAGTTATATTATTCTTTAATTATAAGTAAAATATTTTGATTCCCAATTATCTTCTTAAACTGGGTATTAGAAATATATAAATCTGTAGTATTTGTGATATTAGCCATAAAATGTGTATATCATCTGAAATATATGCAAATATTTTAAATTTTGAGCAATTCATTTAACATGTAAAAATGTTTACATTACAGTGTTTACATTGCATAATTTAAAAATTATTTAGCCTTATTTTCAATTCAGAATTATTTTATATACTACAAATATTTTATATGATTAATGTACTTTTCACTTGCCTGTTACATTGAGTAACAAAATTAATGACTTTCACTGAAAATGTTTAATATATTAGCCACTTTAAAATTTCCTTTTGAAACATTTTTCTTAGTGTTTTTCCTTTTGTATATCTCATGGGAAGAGTATATCATACTTTCTGCTTTCTTGGTCCCTGGTTACTGATCATTACTAAAGAAAATTACAAATATTTGCTGACTGATTCCACTATTACAGTTTTCCTAACTCAGGCATCCCTTCTCAGGCATCCCTTCTCTTGTTCTGGGTGTCTAATGTGAAAGAAAAAAATTGCCACAGAACATAGTGCTTAAATCATTGACTACTTACAGCTGGACAGTTCCCTCTCAGGATCTCTCATACACTTACAGTCAAAAGCCACCTGAAAGTACAATTCAGTCTGATACACAAGGTCCCTTCTTCATTCAAATATCTGGTGCATGCACTGGCCTGGTGTAACAGTTGCAGCTGACCAGAAACTACTCTCATTCCCATTCATTCTCTCTCTCTCTTTCTCTCCCCCTACCTCTTCTCCCCTCCCTCACCTCTTCTTCCCTCTTTCTTCACAACTTCTCCAGGTTACTAACATTCATTCTGAAACTTTGTTTCTTCTGCTGGTATTTTTGAGATTGATAAAAAAGTACTGATAGTTATTTCTAATAGTCATCCAGTCAACAGTGATGAGAAGACCTCATGAAAGATATCATTTGTTCTAAACACATACTTTGTTTAAATAAATATGCATATATTCCTTATATGCAACTTTATTAAGACAAAATTGTAGTATGTCATTCAATATTGTGTATACCCATCCACCATTCTATATTTTTTCTTCCTTCCATTGTTCATTTCTTCCCTACCTTCCTTCCTATCTTTGTTGTATGTTTACTATTTTTTTCTGTTTGATATATATTTCTATATATTAAATTCTTGAAACAATATTTTTCAATTTAACATTTAATATTCAGTTTTGTAATAATCTAATGTAATAATCTTAAAGTCCTTATTTACATGTCAAATAATTTCTAATGATTTGTAATAAATATCTTACCACTTCAAACATCAGCAATATGATTTAATACTTCTTACTTTCCCACTTTTTCCATCTTTTTTATCCTTCCTAATTTTTTTCCTTCTTTTTTTACATGCCCATTACAATGACAGTTAAAAATATTTATAAAGTATTCAACATTTGGGCTAGAGTTTAAGTAATTCGCTCTGAAGGGGATGACACATCGATCAATAGGTAACACAAATGAATCTGGTAAGGCTAAATTTTACCATATATACATGTATATATAAACATGTGTATATACGTATAAATATATGTGCATATATATGTATACATTCGTGTGTATATATATATAATTTTGTCTTTAATAACAGTGAAACTGTCACCATAATCTATGCCATAAACATATCTATCACCTCCAAAAGTTTTCTTCAGCTCTCTTTATTACATTGTGTGTGTGTGTGTGACAATAACACATAACATAAGATCTACCTCTTGGCAAATTTTTAAGTATAGAGTACAGTATTTTTACTGTACTATGCTGGAAGTTGGTTTTTAGGACCAATTCATCTTCAGCCAAAACTTTGTATCCTTTGACTAATACCTCACCGATTTCTCTTTTTCTCCAGCTCCTAGCTACCACAATTCCACTTTTTGCTTCTATGAGTTTGACTATTTTAGATTCCTTATGTAAGTGGTACTATGTATAGTATATGCCCTTCTGTGTCTGGCTTGTTTCACTTAGCATAATGCCCTCCAGGTTCATCCATATCATTGTAAATGGCAGGATTTCCTTCTTTTTTTAAGACAGTAATATTCCATTTTATGTATATACTTTTTATCCATTAATTCAAAGATAGACGTTTAGGTTTCTTCCATGCCTTGGCTATTGTATATAATGCAGCAATGAACAGATATTTCATTGTACAGATATTTCTGTACAGATTTTTCTTCAAGGTAATGATTTTGTTTTCTTCAGATATATATTTAGAAATGGGGTTACTGGATAATATAATAGTTCTCTTTTTAATTTTTGAGGAAATGCCATACATTTTTCTGTTATGGCTATACCAAGTTGCATCTCCATGAACAATGTCCAAGGATATCTTTTGTTCACATCCTTGCCATTGTATGTTATCTTTTGATTTTTTGATAATAGTCATTCTAACATGCATGAAGTGGTATCTCATTGTGGTTTTAATTTATTTTTCCCTGATAATTATTAACATTAAGCACCTTTTCATAGACCTGTTGGCCATTTCTATGTCTTCATTGGAGAAATGCTTATTCAGTTGCTGTGCCCATTTTTTTTCCTGTTGAGTTGTAGGAGTTCCTTATATATTTTGGATATTAACCTCTTATCAGATATATGGATTTCAAATATTTTCTCCCATTCTGTAGGTTGCCTTTTAAATTTGTTGCTTGTTTCTTTTGCTATCCAGAATCTTTTTGGTTTGTGTAATCTTACTTGCCTATTTTTGTCTTTGTTGCCTGTGCTTTTGGTATCATATCCAAGAAATCATAGCCTAGGCCACGTCAAAAAGCTTTTCCCCTATACTTTGAGTATTTTTATGGTTTGAAGTCTCACATTTAAGTCTTTAATCCCTTTTGAGTTAATTTTTATATATTGTGTAAGATAAGGATTTAATTTTACTCTTTTACATATGGGTATTCAGTTTATTAGTATCATTTATTAAAGAGATTATCCTTTCCCTATTATGTACTCTTGGAATCCTTGCCAAGGATCAGTTGATATATGTGGTTTCTTTCCTACCTCTATATTTTGTTCCATTGGTCAACATATTTGTTTTTATGCTAGCACCATACTATTTTTTTAATTACTGTAAATTTGTAATATATTTTCACATAAAAAAATGTGACACTTCCAGCTTTGTTCTTCTTGCTCAAAACTGCATTTTGATATTCTGGGTTTCTTGTAGTTCCATATGAATTTTATTATTTTTTTCTATTTCTGTAAAAACTACCATTGAGATTTTGCTAGAGATTGCGTTGAATCTATACATAGATTTGCATAGTATGGACACTGCAACAATATTAATTCTGTCAATATATGAACATGGGATGGTCTTCCATTTATTAGTATTTGTTTTAATTTCCTTCATCAGTGTTTTACACTGTTCAGTGTACAAGTTTTTCACCTCCTTGGTTATTCCTCAGTATTTTATCCAGTTGTGAATGGATTTTTTCTTTTTAAGTTTTTAAGGATAGTTTTTGTTAGTATATAAAAATGCAACTAATTTTTGTATATTAATATAGTATCCTGCAATTTTACTGAATTTGCTTATTAGCTCTAACATATATAGTGTGTGTGTGTGTGTGTGTGTGTGTTGTGTGTGTTTGTTTGGAACCTGTAGGATTTTCTACTTATAATCTTATACCATCCACAAACAGAGATAATTGTTCTTCTTCCTTACTGAAATGGGTGACTTTTAGTCATCTTTCTTGCCTAATTGCTGTAGTTAGCACTTTAAGTATTATGTTGAATAGAAATCATGAGAGTGGGCATCCTTGTCTTATTCCTGATCTTAGACAAAGAGCTTTCAGCTTTTTATTACCTTTGAGTATGATGTTAGCTTGTCATATATGGTCTTTATTATGTTGAGGTACATTCCTTCTATACCTACTTTGTTAAGAATTTTATTATGAAAGGATATTGAATTTATCTAATCAATAAATTCTTATTTAAAAATAGCAAAAATATCAATGGATCCTTTTTCTGTATCTATTGAGATGATTGTGTGATTTTTATTCTTAAGTACATTAATGTAGTATATCACACTGTTTTATTTGCATATGTTGAACCATCATTGCATTCCAGGGATGACACCTGGCCATGGCCTATGCTCCATTTAATGTGCTGTTGAATTCATTTCCATTTTGCTAATATTTTGTTGACAATTTTTCATCCACGTTCATCAGTGATATTGATTTGTAATTTTGGTGTCTTAGGGTAGTTTTGGTATCAGAGTGATGCTAGCCTCCTAAAAATTTAGAAGTGTTTCTTCTGCTTTTTTAGAAAAGTTTAAGGAGAACTGGTATTAATTATTCTTTAAATGTTTGTTAGAATTGACTTGTGAGGCCATCTGGTCCTGGGCTTTTCTCTGTGGGGAGGTATTGGATTACTAATTCAATCTCTTTATTCATTATTGGTCTGTTCCAGCCTTCTATTTCTTCTTCAAACAGTGTTGGTAGGTTGTATGTTTCTAGGAATTTCTTAATTCGTTCCAGGTTGTCCAATTTGTTGGCATATAATTGTTTATAATAATTTTTTTTACAATTTTTAAATTTCCAGTTACATCAGCTGTTATATCTCTTCTTCCATTTCTTTTTTGTTATTTTTTGGGTCTTCTTTTTGCTTTTCTTAGTCTAGCTAATGCTTTATCAATTTTGCTTATCTTTTCAAATAACCAATTTGATTATAATGTATCTTGATGTAGATTTCATTTGATTTACCATATATTGATTACTTTGGCTTTCATGAATCTGGTCGTCCATTTCCCTCCTTTGATTTGTGAAGTTTTCCACCATTTTTTCTTAAAATAAGCTTTCTGTTCCTTTCTCCTCCCCTTCTGGGACTACCAAAATGAATACATTCGTCCATTCAATGGTTAACCATAGTTCTGTAGATGTCCTTCACTCTTTTTCATTCTTTTATCTTTTTGTTCCTCTGACTGGATAATTTCAGACGACCTGTATTTGAGTTCACTAATTATTCTGCCTTATAAAGTCTGCTGTTAAAGCTTCTATCAAATTTTTTTAGTTCAGTCGTTGTATTCTTCAGCTCCAGAATTTCTGTTTGGTTCTCTCATCTTATCTATGTGTTGTTTTCCAGATTATGTTTACATGTCCACATGTGTTCTCTTGTACCTCACTGAGCTTCTTTAATATGATTATTTTAAACTTTTGACAGGCAATTATTAGATCTCCATTTCTTTAGGATCGGTTACTGGAGCTCTATTTTGTTTCTTCAGTAGTTTCATGTTTCCCTGATACTTTATAATCCTTGCAGTCTTGCACTCGTGTCTGTGTGTTTCATGAAGTATTCACATTTCTAGTCTTTACAGACTGACTTCAGCAGGGAAAGTCTTTCACCAGTAGGCCTGGTTAGAGATTCTGGACAGGCCTGTTTCCTAGGTCTGCTGGCAGGTGACCTAGTACTGGGGTCTGCAGACAGGAGGACTTGGTGCTGGGTAACTTGGCCTGTTACTGAAGGTATTATTATATTTTAATTATGATTCTTGCTTAGGAAAATGGGTTATCTAAAATTTTCCTTTGAAAATTTATTTAAATTTCTACTTTAAACACAGTCTAATAAAGATTTATCTGCAAAGATTCCTAGAACTTTAATTGTACAGAATTTTTGTGTACTATAAATCAGTATAACTTTACTATGAGTCTTAAAAATTTCAAGTTTAGTTGTAAAATATATCTCTTAATTTAAAAGAAAAAGCATGTATATTAACATTACTTCTACTGAAAAATATATTCCAAAGAATCTAAGATGTAAAGAAATAAATTTTCTCTAAGTAGAAGTTCATGTACAGAAAATTCTATCTCATTCTATGAGTTTGCATGCTTCTATATTATGTCTGAACAAAATGCAATGCTACATGTTGCATTGCTGTGATATTTTCATTTGAATCATATAATTAAATATAATAAAATATATATTTTCAAATTCAGACAACTTCTAAGTAGTTCTTTAAGAACAAAATGAAAAAGGTTTTCAAGTGAAGTAATTTATTTACATATGATAAATTATTACATTCAGAGGTGATAATTATTATTTCTTATAGTTTAGTGTGCTAGAGCATATTTGATTTGTGATGTTTGATTTCATGGGTTTTAATGTGCTAATTATTTGCTTTACTATTCAATTGGAAACATTAAGCAATATTAAAGTTATCCTATATAAAATGTAGTTATTTTATAGAAGAAAGAATATTTAAGAATTATAATGTGATTAAGAACTGGGACAGGAATCAAAAATTGCAGCAGTTAGTGCTAAAAAGACATTTGTTCTCTTAACAGTGCAGAGGTCATTTTTAGAGAGCAAATAAACAGGCACAGCAGGAGATACCTACAAAAACACAATATCTGGAAATCAGATTGATGTAGGCTACTCTTGATCACCTGCAGGCACCCAATTATCTAGAATTACTATCCCAATTAAACACCTGTCTTTACAGATGCCTGTCACTAGGCTCGATTTGATAAGATGGGAAAATCCCAATTAAGAGATCTTCCTAATTAAGTATACTTTGTGTAGAGCAGCCTGATTGCTCCAAAAATATCTTTCTTTCTGTTCTACTTCAATAGCATTTTTATCCATTACTTATCATATTTTTCCACTTAAGTAATTATGTAATATTTTTATTATAAATATTTTATCACAGTAAAGAAAAAAAAAAAACACTCGGCAGAAATTGTCCAAGTATGGCAAAATTCTTTTCTCTTACTAAATGCAGTATATATAAGCTAAATGCAGTATATATAAAATTTTATTTTCTAGTAATATTTGTTGTAATTTATTTTGGATTTTCTATACAATACTTGAATTTGCATTTACATTTTAAATCTCTTAAAAATCATAGGTAGCCATCATATTTTGTGTAACTTCTGTGAAGCTAATGCAATATTGTTCATCTGGTACGATTTATTCTTGTTCTATTTTACAACTCATTAAATCTGGTTAAATAAAATGGTTAAAATGAGATTTTCAAATTAAAATCCACAGAGTTCTAATTATTCAGAAGTTCTAATTATTCACGCATTGCTAACTAGAATGAAACGTGTCATTGGGAGGGAATGAAATTGTACAAAGCCTTGTCTCCAAGCTTCTCACACTTATTGTATCAATAGAAACATAATTATTATTTGACTTATTTTAATGAGTTTTAGAAGAAAAGTTCAGAAGAAGCGAGTGTAAGTATATTATGTATTTAGTGTTACAAAACAAATCTCAAAGTGAGTTGGCTTAAAACACCAAGAATCATGTATTCTCTTATACAGTCTCTGTGGGTATGGAGTTTCAGTGTTGGTTGATTGGGAGGTTCTGGCTAGGGGGTCACCACAAGATTGTAGTAGGTATCAACTGGACTTCAGTCTTCTTACATCATACATACATTTGTAGAATTAATTTCCACAGAAGTCATACAAAAGTAACTTCATCTACATGGGAAGTTGGTGCTGGTGGTTGTCTAGGAGCCTTACTTCTATATGTGGACCTCTTTATGCGGCTAATTGAGTGTCTCAGCATAGAAAATAGCAAACATCAGAGCAAGAGATTCAAGCAACCAAACTGGAAGTTGTAACACTTGAATGACCTAAACTCAATATTTCACTGGTCATGCAGGGACAGTCAGCCCTGGTGCAGAGTAGGAGAAAACTACATAATATTGTCACTAGGAGGCAATCGTTATTGTGACCATCATGGACGTAAATAGCTTAGTGCTCGCTAGCCCAAATTCTTTGGCCAAATTTTCAAGGTTCAACTTTCAATTCTGCTGTTAACTATGTGGCTTTAGGTAACATACTTAACCTTTATCTTCCAATTTTGCCACACTTAAAGTAGATATTACTGTATTGTTTACACTTCATAATATTTATGAAAATTTAATAAGTGAATATTTGAAAAGTATTTTCAAAAGAGACTGAGAAAAGAGTGAGTTTTCTATATATGCTTGCTACTTCTATTTTTATTTTTACAGTGATATCAGGAGAAAGCAATTTTATGTGCTTTTTAGAGGCTAAAGCATAAAACTTCTCTGGAATCTCACATTTGTATACTGTTGGCCATCAACATAATTGTTTATTGAGTGAAAATGAGCTAGCAAATACATTTTCTATGATTAATAAAAGAAAAAAATAGTGAAATAAATGATCTGATGAAGGGACACATTTTTATGGAGGGATAATCAAAGAATAATGAAAATTAAAACTCACAATATTATCCCTACTTTACCAATCTTGTATATTTGGCAAGAAATAACAAAGACTGTATTTAGGAAAATAATTATGTTATACAATCAATATGATATTTTTCATCACCAACTTATTCATCACCACCCTTGGAGTTCAACATATACTACATATCAGAAAACAATTCTATGAATCAGTTAATATAGTCAAACAGGTCTGAGAATAATTGAAAATATAAAATCAAAATTTAAAAATAAACCAAAATCAAAGCACAAGACTATGGTTAAGTTTAACACTCAGTTTTGAATTTGAGGTGAGGAGAGTGGGGATGGCAGAATTGGAAATAATTTCTTGCTCATGCCTGAGATCATTTTCTGACAAAATGAAAATAGGCTACAAACTAAAAATAGTCTCTATCGTTTATGCCAAGTGTACATGCCTGCCAAGAATAACAACATTAAATATTTCTTGAAATAGGACTCACTGTCATCACTCTCCTTTGCTATTAATCTTAATTCACTGATGAATTGGCTTAGCAAGAGCCATATATTTTCATAAATTTGATTAGCAATAGGAAAAATTTAGAAAAATGTTTAACAAGCCAAATATAAAACTGTAACTCATAAAAATATATAGGAGTATTTAAAACAGAAATACTGAATGAGAGTAAAATTTGCATTCATTTGCAATTCATAAGTTGGTAGTACCAATGAGTCCAGTAAAACTGAATTTCTTGTTCCAACCGTAATCAGCTATCTTTTTACATCAACAGATTTTGTATCTTAACATCCATCACAGAATGAAGAAACCCCTTTACCCCTTTTTCTGAATTATATTCACCTTCTGTAAATTATATCATTTACTGATAAAATGATTGCAAGTGTACCAAGTACTTTGTTCAAATAATTAAAAGAAACCCAGAGGAACAACAGTGAAAACGACAACACATGTACACACATGCACACATATACACAATCCACTTATCTGTACTTCCTCCTTGTTTATAGACTGGTCAATGCTTAAGACTTAGCTGACTATATAAAAAGTGGCTTAGGTACCACGTTCTTCCAAAGACACATTATAGCCACACTCACATTAATTTGCCTTTTCCTCTTTTCCTATTTTCTTCAACTTCCCCACCATCCCTGAGTATTTTGCAACATGCAACTAGGTTTTCAGTAACTTAAGGTTTGTGTTTTCTAATATGTAAGCACAGGTCTTCATTCACAGAAGTTAGTCAATAAGTAGTTATAGAATGGATAGATGTTGGGTTTGATAAAATAATGACTCCATTAACATTGCCATCTGGAATCAAGAAGTATAGTGCATGATCTGCACTGATGAATAAATTAATACATATAAAGTTTAATACATCTTTTCAATAGTGCTTCTTCTTCTGAAAAGATATTTTAATGGAAAAACTGTCATGCCCTATCACTTATAAAAATTCATTTTTTCCTGTCATTCAATTGGTTTTAATTTAATTAGATCATAAAATATTATAATAAAAACACTATGGAATAAGATAAAAATAAAACGGAAATAATTATTCAGTGAAGAATACTTCTTTTTTCAAAAGTATTTACAAAAATATCACATTGATAAGATGCAACAGTTAATGTCATATTACATATGCTTAATGATAACTGAAATAAAATGTTAGAATATATAGCTGTGTTCTGGATTATAACAAAATTTCATAGAGCATAAGTCACTATGTATTGCTTTAACTGCTAGATTATTGGGAATCAAGGTGTTATCCCAAATTTAATCAAGTCGTTTAAAAATATATCATGTATTCTTATTTTGGCTCACAATCAACATTTTATTACATGTCACGAAGCAAATCAGCAGAATATATCTCACAAAACAATCTTATGCTGTGATCACTGTTTATCAAAGAAGTAACACAGACTTTTGCTTTATGCTGAACACTCCTGCTTCCGTATGTATGTTACATACATATAATATATATGTGCATATGTATGTATATGATATTTATAAACATATGTATATAAATATGTATAATATAAAATAGTTTAAATGGCATAGATTACATTTCTCATGTTCCTGGTACTGATAAAATATAAGTGAATTAAACATGCATCAGAAGCAATGATCCTTGTCATGAAATATTACACAGTAAAATTGGAAAAAAATAGAAAATAGGAATATATTTAAAGATTTTCAAAGTTAGCAGAGTACTTAGTAGTTATTTAGCTATGGCAATCCCTTGGTTAGATTTATACCTCAAATAGGAATATTTTTTGAAATTTACTGAATGTTGAATTCTGACTTTCTGATCAAGATTTCCAATTTATATGTCAATGTGGTTATAAATAATTGATTTTTTTTAATATACAATAGCTTAAAGGGAGTTCCAGTTGAAATATTATAAAGGTATGAATTAAAATATGCAGGAACAAATTAATAATGATGTAAAGCATCAAATGAAAGAAGTAACTCTTACCATGACAAAAATGCAAAGAAGTGTTTGAGTTCAGAAACTAATTACAAAATAAAGGAGTCCCTGATGAAAAGAGTGGAAAAGAAATAGTTTGAGCATAAGCCTAAAATGAAATATTATATAAAAACATACACCTAGGTATGTGTTGCTAACTTTTCTGAATACCAATTATAAACCCATGAAAACCAAAAAACATTCCAGATTTCAAGAACAGGTCAATACCAATGGAAACATAACCAAACAGGCATTATATTTTTTTCTTATACATTATAAGCTAGAAAAGGGAAGACTATTTTTTGAAAGGTTGTATCAAATTCTTTTTACCCAGTAATAGGCTATCTATAGTAGGAAAAAGTACAGTATACCACCATCGCTCATGAATCAGCAAAATCAAAACTTGCTGGATGTTAAAAATTTCAAAGATACAACATATATTTGAGAGAAATACTTATATAATTGATAAGCTCCATGAAAATCATATTGGAACTATATAATAATTATATTCAGCACTTATTATGTATATTTTACCAAGCACTGTTCTGTCTTTTGCATATAATATGTATTTCATTTCTTACAAGAATTATATGGACAAAATAGTATTACTAATTTCCAAATGAGGATAACAAAGTTTAAGAAATTAAATATCTACATAGGACACAGGAACACAGGATATAATATAGTTTTTAAGCCATTCACTTTGCCTTTAGAGGCTGAGACTTTCACCACAGTTCAATAAAGTCTGCCAACATTCAAACAGACATGCCAATGTAGATTGCATTGAGAAAAAATAGGAGTAGTCAATGAATCTAGGAATATTTTTATTGATAATCTAATCATGATAAAGTATCTTATAGTCTAATATAAGAAAATAACTATTTTCTTACATTAAATAGATGTATAATAAGGGAGAGGAAGGAAAAAGAAACTATAGCCTGGCACCATAGTTATTAAATAAAACTATTGAATTTTATTTGCAAATTAAGTATGAATGTTATAAGAATAAAACCATAAACAAGCATCTTGGTAGATAAAGGTACACATTGATATTTAAGTATAAGTAATATATACATAAACTTTTAAAGGTAGGCATTAATTAAATAAATATAATAGATGCACAAAGCAAATAACTGCCATTAAAAAAATCAGTTGGTCATCCCAGTTAGGACAAATAAGTTGAATCACTTTAGTAAAAATAGAAAGAACATATTGTGCCAGTCATTGTTCTAAGCATTTTACATGCATTAAACTACTAGAGATCCACAATCAATTCATAAGTTGATTCTATTGTTATATCTGCCTTGCGAATGGGTCAACTGAGGCCAATAAAGGTTATGTAGTCTGCCCATCTTGAGAGAAAATGAATCATAAATCCACTTCTTTAGTGAGCATTCCTAATGCCTCTCAATTAGTAGACAAATATTTTAGAAATGTATTGTTTTAAAGAACTGCATTCAAATAAATATCTTCATGAAACAAAGAAAAGCACCAACTTTAAAAGTTATTCATATTTTGATTAAACTAAAATTGAAAACATTCAGTTATTAAAAGATACCATTCCCCATCTTATAAAATAATATATAAGAAATGGAGACGCTGTATACTCAGTAGAAGTTCAAAGCCAAGAATACTCATTCCAGGGCTAAGCTTAAGAAAGGGAAAATGAAGTCAAAAAGTACAAAAAGAGGAAAGGATGTGCATAGCAAGTGGGAACCTATTTTACAGGGAGAAACTGACAGCTTCAATCTGCTGTGTATTCCAGGAAGGCTATTTGTAAGTGACATAATACATAGCAACTAAATCCAGGATTGCCCCCCCACTGAACGAAAAGTTCTTCGAACTGGCACAAAAATGGGAACAAGAAGGGTGGCTATTACCCTTCTATTAGATATGTCTCTTTATGTCAACCTAGTTCCTCTAAACATAACTAACACAATTTGGAATTTCTCCTTAACTGAAATTAACTTTAGTACTATAAAAATTCCAAAAACCTCAAGGATGTTTAATTCAAGGGGAAAAAAACCTTTGCATATGACTAAACACTTTCTGTACAGAGAAAGAAGCAGCACAAGACAGATGAGAAATTTATGGATTCACCATTGTCAAAAGCCAAAGCTCTTCCTTAGCTCCAGGAATATCTTTGTACTTTATTCTGGACCAAAAACAAACAGACAAACAAAAAGACCCCCCAAAAACTAAAAACCAAACTAGCAAACAAACAAAATGAGCTCATCTTGACAAGTGGTATTTCCCATTTCTTACAAATATTGATGCAAAAGAGATAGCTGCTTCAGCTTAGGATGTAGAAATTCTCAATGGAGATTACTTAATGGGTCCTGGATATTCTTCTGGAGTAATAAAAAAGTTTTGAAACTAGAGATACATGGTGATTGTATAACACTGTGAATGTGCTACATGCCACTGAATTGTCCACTTTAAGTTGGTTCATGGTATGTTATGTGAATTTCATCTCAGTTAAAAATCCAAGGTGGTAAAAAAAAGAGAGTAAGTGGTTATCATTTCATTCCCCTTAAAATTTCAGTGATAAATTAACAGTAAAATATGAATATGTATGATTTTGTTTAAATGAATATGCTTTATAAAATATATCATCTTTAACAGAGAAATACACAATTCCTTATTATCCTTGCTTGAGAAGTCAACCCAGTCATTTTGCCCTATCCAGTATTTTGAATAAGAGGTATTATTCTTTCAAAAATCTAATCTATGAGGTCAAAAGTGGAAAAGAAAATACACTCTAATAAAAAATGCCTTTCTATTTCTGCTTCTGAGACTCTTTAATCATTCCATGTGTATTGTTGCTGGACTTAACAATCATCTTTTGTGGGCAAAACAGCTCTAATTAGCTCCATGTCAAGCACTGAGCTGACAGGCAAATATTCTAAAAAGGGTTCTAAATCAGCACTAATTTAAATCACCTCTACTATCAAAGGCTTTCTTTTGCAGATCTGGAAAGTTTATATAAGTTTTCTTACTGGACTATTTAAATGAAAATCTTTCTTCTGGACAGTGTATGCTAAGACTACTAGCAGACAGGGGCAAATAGTACATTGAAGGTTTTGCAAAAGCATATTTGTATATGAATTTTAATATACATATTATACTTACTTGGAGAGATAATAATCTAAAGCTTTTGAATGAACATGAAGGTTTCAAATATGGTGAAAAAATTAGGTAAATCAACTTGTGCATTCCAGTATGTTCTCAAAGGAATCGGGAATTTATTCAATAGCTCTCTGATTATAATCCAAGTAACTTAAACATCTTTCTGTATTACAAACTCACTCATATAGGGACAATTAAGTATTTAATTACCAGAAGCTTTAAACAAATTTTATATTAATGACATTCATAACTTTGAAAATATTTTCTATGGAGAATCTGAAAAATAACTATTATGTATATAGACATCTTTGATATCAATATATGTTCTGTTTGGTTGGAGCATTTAACCATTTACATTTAAGGTAGTTTTCAACATGTATATTCCTATTACCATTTTCTTAATTGTTTTGGGTTTGTTATTGTAATTCTTTTCCTTCTCTTTTGTTTCCTGCCTAGAGAAATTCCTTTAGCATTTGTTGTAGAGCTGGTTTCATGGTGCTGAATTCTCTTAGGTTTTGCTTGTCTGTAAAGATTTTAATTTCTCCACCGAATCTGAATGTGATCCTTGCTGGGTAGAGTAATCTTGGTTGTAGGTTTTTCCCTTTCATCACTTTAAATATGTCTTGCTACTCCCTTCTGGCTTACAGAGTTTCTGCTAAAAGATCAGCTGTTAAACTTATGGGGACTCCCTTGTGTGTTAATTGTTGCTTTTCCCTTCCTGCTTTTAATATTTTTTCTTTGTATTTAATTTTTAATAGTGTGATTGATATGTGTCTTGGCCTGTTTCTCCTTGGATTTATCCTGTATGGGACTCTTTGAGCTTCCTGGACTTGATTGACTATTTCCTTACCCATATTAGGGAAGTTTTCAACTATAATCTCTTCAAATATTTTCTCAGTCCCTTTTTTTTCTCTCTTCTTCTTCTGGGACCCCTATAATTCGAATGTTGGTGCATTTAATGTTGTCCCAGAGGTCTCTGAGATTGTCTTTATTTTTTTCATTCTGTTTCCTTTATCCTGCTCTGTGGTAGTTATTTCCACTATTTTATCTTCCAGGTCACTTATCCATTTTTCTTCCTCAGTTATTCTGCTATTGATTCCTTCTAGAGAATTTTTAATCTCATATCTTGTGTTGTTCATCATTGTTTGTTTGCTCTTTAGTTCTTCTAGTTCCTTGTTAAACGTTTCTTATATTTTTTCCATTCTATTTCCAAGATTTTGGATCACCTTTACTATAATTACTCTGAATTCTTTTTCAGGTAGACTGCCTATTTCCTCTTCATTAGTTTGGTCTTGTGGGTTTTTATCTTGCTCCTTCATCTACTGCTTATTTCTCTGTTTTCTCATTTTGCTTAACTTACTGTGTTTGGGGTCTCTTTTTTTCAGGCTGCAGGTTCATAGTTTTTTCAGGCTGCAGGTTCATAGTTCCCATCGTTTTTGTGTCTGCCCCCAGTGGGTAAGGTTGCTTCAGTGGCTTGTGTAGGCTTTCTGATGGAGGGCACTAGTACCTGTGTTCTGGTGGATGATGCTGGATCTTGTCTTTCTGGTGGACAGCACCATGTCCAGTGGTGTTTTGGGGTGTCTGTGACCTTATTATGATTTTTTTTTTTTTTGCAGTACGCGGGCCTCTCACTGTTGTGGCCTCTCCCATTGTGGAGCACAGGCTCTGGACGTGCAGGCTCAGCGGCCATGGTTCACGGGCCTAGCTGCTCCACGGCATGTGGGATCTTCCCGGACAAGGGCATGAACCCATGTCCCCTGCATCAGCAGGCAGACTCTCAACCACTGCACCACCAGGGAAGTCCAGCCTTATGATTTTAGGCAGACCTTCTGCTAATGGGTGGGTTTGTATTTCTGTCTTGCTAGTTATTTGGCATAGGGTGTCCAGCACTGCAGCTTGCTGCTCGTTGAGTGGAGCTGGGTCTTAGCACTGAGATGGAGAGCTCTGGGGGAGCTTTCGCCATTTGATATTATGTGGGACTGGAGGACTCTGGTGCACAATTGTCCTGAAATCAGCTCTCCCACCTCAGAAGCTCAGTCTGGACACCCAGCCACAGCACCAAGACCCTGTCAGCCACACAGCTCAGAAGAAAAGGGAGAAAAAAAGGAAGGAAAGAAAGAACGAAAAAATAAAATAAAGTTATTAAAATAGAAAAAAATATTAAAAATAAAAAGAAAGAGAAAAAGAAAGAAGAGAACAACCAAACCAAAAAACAAATCCTCCAATGATAACAAGCACTAAAAACTATACTAAAAAAAAAAAACATAAAACAAAAAACGGACAGTCAGAACCCTAGGAAAAATGGCAAAAGCAAAGCTATACAGGCAAATCACACAATGAAGCATACACACTCACAAAAAGAGAAAAAGGAAAAAATAGAAAAAATATGTATATATATATATATATATATATAAAAATAATAAAAGAGAGCAACCAAATAAATAAACAAATCTAAGAATGATAATAAGCTCTAAATACTAAACTAAGATAAACATAAAACCAGAAACAAATTCAATGCAGAAAGCTAACCTCAAGTTTACAGTTTCTCCCAAAGTCCACTGTCTCAATTTTGGGATGATTCGTTGTCTATTCAGATATTCCACAGCTGCAGTGTACATCAAGTTGATTGTGGAGATTTAATCTGCTGCTCCTGAGGCTGTTGGGAGAAATTTCCCTTTCTCTTCTTTGTTTGCACAGCTCCTGGGGTTCACCTTTGGATTTGGCCCTGTCTTTGTGTGTAGGTCGCCTGAGGGTGTCTTTTGGGAAGTCTGAGGTCTTCTGCCAGTGTTCAGTATGTGTTCTTTAGGAGTTGTTCCACATGTAGATGTAGTTTTGATATATTTGTGCAGAGGAAGGTGATCTCCACTTCTTACTCCTCTGCCATCTTGAAGGCACCCCATCAACTTGATCTTTATAATCAGAAAATCCTCTTGTTCTTGCAAAAATAGATCTCACTAACTTACTACAATGCAACCAATTATTGTTGGACAGTGGTTTTAAAGTAGTCTCGAATTTTGGAGGCAATGGTTATATCCAAGTAGCTTGGGCATTTTCTCAATCATACAAAATAGCTACCATAATCCAGTGTTTAATTTTAATTGGTGGCAGAATAAGCTATTCTGTTTGATGCATATGGATCACTTAAGTTAATACACCTGAAGCATTTGTGGCAGATTGGAATAATATAAGGTAACTTTAGCTTTCCTTGGGCAGAATATCATAGAAGAAGGTTCTTGGCTTTTGATGTAAACTTTTACTTTATTCAGCAAATAACTGTTCTTTTGAGAAACAGTGACTTATATAGGACTCAGATCCTATAAATATTAAATGACACAACATGAGATATCAGTTGACCATGAAACATGTTTGCTATTAAGAACTTGGTGTTAATTCAACTGAAAAACAAAAAAAATACACCAAGTTCTTGACTAGCTTATGAATACAAAAATAATAATACCAAAATGTACCATCAAAGACCTTAAAATATAATGGGATAAAATGCAATTTGGCTTTTTCTGTAGCCAGTAATACCTAGAAGTAAAATAAACTATGTTTTTCTTAATGCAGAAGACAATATTGCTTGAAATTACCTTAAGTGGCTGTAGTACATTTCATATTATTTCCCTTAAAAAACAATGATACATAAATATATCAGAGACAAAATCTCAGCCTTGTGTTCTTTCAAAATAAAACCACAACCTATTTTGGCAAGAATGTTAGATGGAGTTTCCAAGGAGAAATGTTAATGTATTCAAATATATTCAGTTATATCCTAATAGCAGCATATTTATCTATATCAATAAGCAGATTCTTTCAAATAACAGAATTCCTTATTTTAGCTAATTGGTTTGATTCAATTTGCCACTATGTAAATCAATCTTATTTAAATTTTATATTCTACTTTTAACGTAACACAGTCCAAAATTTGTACCACACGGAATATCGACTGAACTTGGAGTTTTATGCCCTAAACTTGGTATATTTAATAAGTTTGCAAAATAGTGAATGTACCAAATAAGAGGAGGAAATAAACATTATTTTCATCAGACAGTCTTGTTTGACTTCTATGTCTTTCTATGTGTCAGGATTTCTTATGGTTTGTCATATTTTATTAGCCTCAGACATGCAATTATACTTTCTCTTCTTTATCATTATTATCATTTATAGCTTTACTTGCCTCTGTGTGAATCTTGACAGCTTGTTATATTTGTGAACATTCATTCACAGTACCTTATTTCTTTTCTTCAAGAAAGCCTTTACTTTTAAGTTTAGAAGAGCACACCAATTTAACAGATAAATAATGAATGCTAATTTTTGGTATCCAGAATGCTTTTAAGTTTTTACTCTAAAATCCAGTAGGGAAAAATCCCCAGCATATACTGATTGACTCTGCCTGTAATTTGGACCTCAATACAGAATCATGATTTTCCTTATAAACTATCTTAAAGTTAGTAATGCTAGGATGTTTTTTTGAGTTGTCAATCACCCGATTGTTCCTAGCTGGCCACAAACAGTTTTTAAACTAATTTTCTATCCTTAATTTTGTATTTTGTATTTACATATTTTAAAAGTTCAATACCATTTCATTATTTATTAATTCAAGACAAAATGTATTATATTTAATTTTTTATGATATGTTGAACAAAGTTTAAAAAATAGTAATTTGGAATATGAAATATTTGAAAATTTGGAATAGTTAAAATTATTTCTAGTCGATTCCAGTAGAAGTAAAGTTTCATTCATTCAGAAAAAGTTTTATCCAATCACTTGCAACTTACTTGTGTACCCTTCTGGCTCTAATGTTGTTTTAAGGTTGTTTCGGCATTGGTTTTTACTCTAAGTTACCTGGGATATTTAAATTGTACCCATACTAATTTAATTTTTTCCCATTACATCAAATTATATAAGTAAATATACAAAGAATTTAAGAAAAGAATAGGATATAACTTTCCATATAAGCACATGTACTGATTCTCTTCACACCAGCGTGAATCTGATTAGAAAAAAAAAATTAATCCCCAATATTCAGTCCAACATTTAGAAGTCAATATTTTTCAGTTTGGAAAAAATACATGCAGTCTTCTGGTGAAGATGTATAGATAGATAGATAGATAGATAGATAGATAGATAGATAGATAGATAATGTCCAAATACAATATGTGGAATCTGTGAGCAAACTAGTAATGGTAAGAGAATTCAGTTTATGGCATTTTCCTTTTTATTTAGGTGGAATTGTATACTCTAATCAAATACACGTATTTGCCAAGAGTAACAAGTTATGAAAGCTTTTATGGAATAGAATAACCTGATTTTTTTTCAGAGAGAGCACATTTTGATTCATTACCAGCATTTCCTTCCACTCAAATTACCCAACTATATGCCAGAAATAATCCATGTTTTTTGCTCCTGCAAACTTTGAATGTATTTTGAAGAATAAAATGATATTTTGTACATTTTCAAATTATCATAGTTTTTCCATGTAAGCTCCAAAACTTGAAAATAATATGATTTTCAGCACATTGTATATTTGGGATACTATGTAAAATGGTTACACAATTAATTTAAATGCATATGATGAATCCCATAAAATACCCATCATGACATGCAACTTTTTTAACATTAGCAATTTAATATTATTCTTTACCTTGTTTCAGTGAAGATTTTATTTCCACTTTATCACAAAATTTTATACTATTGTATTATATATTTTATTGAGCAAAGTATTTTATTCATACCATTCATAAGCATTTGGAAGAAAATTATTAAACTATCAAATGTTAAGGGCAAATTAAAGTGAAGTAAAATTATTTTTCATATATCTATATTATCTCCATATGAATATTTGTGTGAAGCTATGTGATTATTACTCCAAGCTGTCGTCATCTAGTTCTACACTGACTATTCTTCAGTTGCCCTGCTCAGATCTCCCTTCAGAAAAGAACTTGCATTCAGCACTGAAGATAGCGGGTAGCTGACAGTCTATAATTGTAGCACCTTTAATTTCTGTCCCAGCATTTGAGCTGAGACCACACATTTTTGCCCAGTCCCAGCCAATAAGTGAACATAGCAAGGCTACCAGTGCTGGTCATTTTTGTCCAATGCATGGCTCCTTTATTAGGCAGTAGCTATTTCAGAACTTCTCATCATGCTGGCCAACAGTTGTCAGATCTGCATACCAGTCTCAGGCTCTACCTGCCTATCCTGTTCCCACCCATCTTTCATTTAATGGGTTGCAGATCCTCAATGCATTCTGAAGTTTTCCCCTGTGTATTCTGGCTTCTTTTCCCTTTTTTTCTTGAAGACATTAAGGACAATAACTTTTCTGAACGCCTAAGTTTATCTCAGGGACTGCTATGTGAGGTACTGAACTGACACAAGCTCCCATATGTCAGGGTTTTAATTCTAGTAATAATTTATTACCCCCCTTTGTGATGTAGAAGTCTTACAGTTGTTTGTTTTAAATTTTGATGAGTATACTCATTTTTCATATTCTTATTTTTTTATTTTGAATAATTTTAGATTTAGATTATAGAGTTGCAAAGATAACACAGATAGTTTTACTGTATACCTCTCACCATGCTCCTCCTAATGTTAACATTTCATATAACCATGGCACATATATCAAAATTAAGACATAAACAAAGGTGTGATGCTAGTAAAGTATAGTACAGACATTAAACTTTCTAATGCTTGTTAAAATATTTCATTTAGTCATCAGGTCTCCTGGCAAATTTGTGACAGGTTTTACATATTTCCTTTTTTTTTTAACCTTCACATTTTTGAAGAGTATTGGTCAAGAATTTTGTAGAACCAAAACTAGTTTTTTTCTGATGTTTTCTCATAATCATATTAGGATTATAGATTTGAGGGAAGAATATCACAGAGAGAAAGTGTTCTTCAATTGCATCATACCAATGGATACATGACATCAACATGGCATCAAGGACTTGTTCCTGTTAACCTTGATCCTTGGATTAAGGTGGTATCTGCCAGGTTTACCCACTGTAGAGTTTGGTTTGTACTCTTCTTATAATACCTTATAAAGTTTTTGTCTGGTTTTGGCGTTAGGGTAATTCTGGTCTCATAAATGAGCTGGGCACATTTCCCTCCCCTTGTATTTTCTAGAGGAGGTTTTGTACAACAGGTGTTATTTCTTCCTTAAATGTTTGGTAGATGAAGACTTGTTCTTTAGGAGAAATAGGAGAAGTAGGGCTGAGTGGAGTTTGTATAATGGCTGTTCTTCTTCTTCAGCCAGCACCACAGCAAAGATTTCTGAGGTTCTCCCAGATCTTCCTTGTGAGTTCATCATGGAGATCTTGGAGGGAAACCCTGTAAGAAGGTGCAACCCTCCTCCCATGTCTGAAATCTGAAGGGGCGTCTCACTTTTACTCTATCTTACACTTGGCCTTGAACTTTTTTTTTTAATTAACTGAATCTTCTTTCCTGTTTAGGTGGTATTTGGAAGCTTTTGTCCTGGGTAAGAAAATACGGGATTCTGTTTCTCAAGACAGGTGTCTAAATACAGGATCCTGTTTCTCAAGACAGGTGACTATCTCTCTGTCCACTTCAGGTTAATTGTTTGCCCTGAAAAGTCAGTTTTCTGATGAGTTCAAGAAAAGTCATTAATTTGCTGTTTCTCCAGCTTTGTTCTTGTCATAAGCATGAGAGTAAAACTGTTTTCATTCCATCATATTTCTTGCTGACCTCAGGAGCCCTCTGGCCTCATTTTTTATGTTACTGTTCTGTTTCTTTTCCTCCTTTGCCTTTTCTTCATCATCTTCAATTGGAAAAATGACTTAAATGTTGAGTAATTATGAGATTTCAATAAGTAAAGCCATATGGAAAAGTTATAATTCTATATAATCAAAGAGCAACTTATAGTTTTTACAATGCCGTTATACTTTTGTGTAATACTATTTATACAATACTTATATGTGTAAGAAAATAAATTTTTTATTAAAAATAAATCAGGATTATCCCATCTGAAAGATTAAAATTTTTTAAATCATCCAATCTCAATAAATGCGTGCATGTATTTGAATTTGGATTGTTTTCTAAGTGGATTCAATAAATTTCTGGATATAAGACCTCTTTACTTTCTTAGTTTTATTTTGGGAAAAATAATTTTTATACTAAACAATATTTTTTTTGCAGAAGCAAGTTAATCCAATCTGTAATTTCACTGCATTTTTTCCTTTTTAATTATGTCTTCAGGGAAATATGCCAAAAATGTGGATTTATTTTGTTTACACAGTAAAGTATTATTACATAGATTACAAATATTAAAGGTTCTAGGTTTTATATTAATAAGAAAGCACTTGATGACTTACTATGATTATATAGTACTTCTCACATAATCCATCCATTTAACTGGTATCAAGCCTCTCAAAAAGAGACCAAGGCACATGTAATGTTTATGTTCTAAAGCTGAATTTCAGTTATATTATAAATGCTGTTTAGGTTTCTAAGTGCATTTGTTAAGCTATTTGTAGACATTTATAATTAATGTGCAGTTATGTCATTATTATCAAGAACAAAATTGTATTTTAACTGGTGGCAGTTAATCATTTCAGAAATTGGTTCACTGCATTATTTTCTTGTTATTGAAACACATTTAAAAATGATGCCACTTTTGGGACTCTTTTTACTAAGGAAGCTGGGTAACTTTAGTAGTAAGTTGTTGGAGCAGCTTAAGTAGAAAATTCCTTCCTCCTTTCCTTTCTTTCTCTTTTCACTCTTCTCTGTTTGGTTAAATCAGACAGGAATAATTGACTACATTAATGTTTCATTTTAAATTTGACTTCCAACTAACATTATTTAAGTGCCTTGGTTACTAAAATATATACCAGGTAAATATTATTATATTATTTTTTGCTCCTCTATTTCCAAATGAGCCCATTATTTCATGCCTTTTAAAATTAAATACCTTTTATATCTGTAAACCACATAGGAATGCATTTTCCTTTAATAGGGAGAACATTGCATACAAGGCTGGACAATCTCCTATTCTAGCTCCATTCCTAGACACTGTTAAGAACCACTGGGTTTTACTTTAGAATTTTTAACAATTCTGTGTGGTAAGTGTGTACTTGTAGGTGGTGGCACATATGAGTGTATATCCAGTGCTTTATTTTTTGGTTCTGTTTTCTCTGATAATTTTGTAGCTCAACATTGCACCATAGTAATTTTCTCTTCAGTTTTGTTTAGTCTGGAATTATTTCCACATTCTGAACTTTTGTTTTTATTTTCATTTTTAATTTCAACAATCACAGTTTTAAGTTCCAGAATCTCCAATAGCTTATTACTGTGTGATGATCTCTGCTTAATGGACACAGATCCTTCACTTATATCTCTGAGAAATGAAAAGAAACACTTATTTTAAAGTTCTAAGTATACTCTTTTTTCTTTTCCTCTGTGTAATTCTGTCTTCTTGTATTCCTTATATCTCATTTAAGATAGTAACCTTATTCGAATGTTTGTTGATTCTTGAATGTGTACTGATTTTCCAACACAGTTTTCTGTGTGTTGACTTTGCTGAGGCAGACCCTGGCGAAGAGCTGTTGTTTTTGTTTTTAGACTTTTTATTTTTTTAATAGTTATGAAATGAACTTTGTGTTAGAAATCATTTAGCAGTAAATCAGGTCATATTCAAAAATCTACATTGTAGCAATTTACCAGTAGGCAAACATTTCCATTCCAGTCATTTGATTTGTGTTGCTTTATGATTCATTATACAGTACACTTTAACATAGCAGACGAACCGAAACCCCAAGAACTTTGTTCTAAGTTTTATGATTGGGCATATTTAAATAATATTATAATAAAAATAACAATGCTTAGCTCCCATGAAATGATTTATTTCTTTTTAAAGGAAGCTATTACTACAGTTTGAGAAACAATGAACTAAGGAACAATGCTAGTTTGGGAGATTTCTAGCTAAGGTGGAAGAGAGATGTTTTCTGGTAAAGTACCCAGACACTGTAGACTGGATCAGATTCCTCCAGTATTTGTTCTATATTATGATTTACTTCGACACAGAATTAGTCACACATCAGTGTAATTGTCTTTTTTCCTGTCATCCTATTAAAACAATAGAGAACATGCTGTATGTGTCTTGTTTACTATTTTATCTCCATAGTCTGGTAAATGATAGTTGCTCAAAAAATATTATTGAATGAGAAAATAAATTTCAGAAATATTTCATATTGCTTTTTAGTCATACAGTAACTGTAAGGAATTTTACACGTGTTAAGTATTAAAACAATACAAACATAATATTCCCCCTGCATACGAAGAATTCAGAGGGATAACAGGCATATATCCAATGACTTAAAAATTTCTCCTTTTTGAAAGTGAATGAAAGATACATATTTTCTTTGATGGCATCAAACTGCACCCAATGTAAAAACATGGTCTAGTGAGTCAAATACCTTAATGAATAAACTGAAATTTCCACAACATTGATTATATGTATAAACTATCTCAGCCTTAATGACCGGCTGCCACTTGCACAGTTTGTTGTTTATAGTTCTGCCTCTTTGCCTCCTAAGAGCATTTTGTTCTGACTGAGACACCCCTTCACACTTTGCTGCACAGGCACGTTAAGTCTGGGCTTCTCTGATATTGACAACTCTATCATATTGATTCAAATTGTGCTTCAAACATGCCCTCAAAGGATTTCTTATGACCATCTGTTGCACAACTGGTTTCTTCAGTTCCTCATACACAGGTTGCTTTGGAATCTTATTGCCATCAATTTTCCTCACATGAATAGGCTTGCAGAACAAGATAAAAAGTAAATAACTCAGATGTTCAGAATTTGTGAGTATTCAATGATTGTATCATTTGAAGCTTTATCAAGGTATATTACTCCAGGAAAAATTTTGTTTCTTGTTAGAATGCTCTCCTAAGAATGGAGCTGATCAATTCCAGATCACGCAGGTATTGCAGAATGGAAGGTGTTGTCATTATACCGTCATCATTACAGCTTACATTTACGTAGCATTTTATAAAATTATTTTTAATTGATTATGAAACTGCGTTTTAGAATAAGTTACTTACTTAGTGTTAATTAGCTACAAAGAAGCTAACTAGGACTAGAACCCAGGATTTCTGACTAAGGATGTTACTATTATATGTTACTGACATACAGAGTTTAAAGCAGCCTGATGTAATTTATTTGCCCAAATACATTGGCCACAGACTGATGGAGCCATGAATAAACCCAGGACATTCTGCTTGCAGAGATAGAGCACTCAGCTACTTCACAAAGGCCCTAGCAAAGTAACATTGTGTAAAAAGCAGACTTTGAAATCAGTGGATTCTGTCACTTACTATCTTTGACTTTGGGCAAGTTCCTTAACTTCTCTGAGCTTCATTTTTCCCAGGTATGAATTAGGAACAATAATGCCTACTTTGCAGAAATGTAACAAAGTTTAGAGATAACTTATGCAAAATAATTAGCAGATTGCTAGGCACATAGTAATTACTCACTGACTGTTACCCATTACTATAACTTGTAAAACTATAATAATATGTCATACAGAAGAGCATTAGACAATTTTGCTGTTGAGTTGTAAGTACATTGTGCTCTGATTGCATGACAGTTCTATTTAATAAAGTTAAAATTTCCTTGGGGAAAAAATAAAAATAAAACAGCCTGACATACAAATTTTTAGTAAACATTACAATTTATAGTTAATTTCTAAAGAATATTTTAGTATAATGTCAAATTACCTTGAAAATGTTTAAAATAGGTAAGAATTTTTCTTAATGTTCCATTGATAATTCAGTTAATCTTTGCAGAATGAATAAACATAGAATGAAGAAATAAATGATAAATGAACTCACTGGAATTAATTGAGCATATACTATACAAAAAAGAGTTTGTATTATACAGAGACAAACTAAGTGTTTAAAAATGTAATAATCTTTAAATTAATATGTATTATTTTATAATAATAAAAATCAAAGATAAATCCAAGGTTGATACTATCCCAAAATTGTTTTCAAGTATTGTAAGAGAGTTAATAATAAAATGTTATAGTCCAGGGGGTGAAAACAGTTGCAGCTTTCTGGAACTGAAGATTTATAAAATACAACATATGTGAACAGGTTTGGAAAGATATTCTTAGTCATAACTCAAGTAAACTCAGGTGTGATACAACAGATGCAGGAACTTCAACAGCATTTTCTGATGGAAAAGGAGAGGAAGCAGAAACATTCTATAGAAACCAGTGTCCCAGTAGAAAACCAACCAAATATAAAGAATAGTTCAGTGCATATGGGTAAAAGATGGCAGGTAGCAACAGGTATTTTTTTAGAAAGCATGTTACATATATTATTTCAATCTGCTAGAACTAATGGAGCATCAGAGAAAAAAATGTACCTGGTTTACACTATAATTTGCCTTAGTTTTTGTTTGTTGGGCTTTGTGTGTGTGTGGGGGGGGTTACCAGGAATTGTTAAGTTCCTGGATTAAAATAATGAGTAGAACCTTGCCCATACTATTTTTATACTAGTTGACATTGACATCATAACGAAAGAAATACCTAAAGGTGTAATTTTATTCCTATTCTCTTCTTTTTGGAGGAGATTTGGGGTTTTCAGGAGCTCTCATCATAGAAAGGAAGAAAAGAAAACTGAACTCTAGTCATTTATTCATTTTTATGTATTTTCAGAAAGTTATGTTCAAGTAGGATTGTAGACATTAACTAAATTTATTCATCCCATAAATTTTAAACAATCAGATATACTATGTAGTATTGTTCTATCAACATGAAAATTGAAAAAAAAATCTCTTTGAGTGTCTCTTTTTCCTCTGTTTGAGGGCATACGGTCAAATATACATGTTTTCACACATGAGGTGTGTGGTAGGAAGGATTCTGAGAATAGTCCCCAATGTTCCTTGCCCTAGCATAACCCACTTCTCTTTAAGTGTGGGTAGAGATAGTGAATATCGTAAGATATCATTTCATGATTCTGCTACTTCATATGACAAAAGGAGGAATATCTAGATGGACCTAATCTGATCACATAAGCCTTTAAAAGCAGAGATTTTCCTGATTGGTAGAAAAAGAGGAATTAAGAAAGATTTGAAGCCTAGGGAGGAATGAATGGACATTCCACATCTGTCTTTGCAGATAGAGGAGGCCACGTGCCAAGAAATGCAGGCATCTTCTACATGATAAAGGGCAGTCCCTGGCTGACAGTAACAAAGAAATGGGAACCTTAGTCCTACACCTCAAAGTACTGAATTTGGTCAACAATTTGAATGTGCTTAGAAGTGGATTCTTCTTGTTTTGGATATATTCAGGAATATATCCAAAACAAGTTCCTAGATAAGAGTCATTTCTGGCTGACATGTAACTTCGGACTTTTGCAACCATATGCAGAGAACCCACTCAAACCCACCAGGAATTCTGACCTACAGAAATGTGAGCTGATAAGTGGGTATGGTTTTAAGCTGCTAAATTTTTCGTAATATATCACACAGCATTAGAAAATGGATACATGATGTAAAACATTTTTAAACTGTGATCTTTATGGCGAAAATGTCAGTTCATGTGGATTTGCATTCTGAAATACATTAATACATTTCTATGAATGTCAATATATGTAGTTTTTATTTTGTGTTGTTTGTTGTTTTTTGAACTAATAATTGTCCAATTAAAAAATGCAACATTTCAGTGGACAGAAAGCTCATATGAGTCAGTGGTATGAGACAGTTGTCTAGCCACTAAGTCTAATACGATAGGAGTTTATTACATAGGTCAGTGATGCTCCATGAAGCAAACATCTTTCTCACCTCTCCACCACTGAAAGCCAGAATTTAGAGAACTACTGGCACGGAGAGAATGTATTGTACTCCTTTTCGTGTTTAAGATTAATCAGCATTTTGCATCACCTGTTACCCAGGTTAACCCAGACCCTGTATCTAATAGTCCTCAATAAGTCTAGATACTATCCTTTCCCAGTGCAAATTTTGCTTCATTTTATTTAAATCAACCTCCTGGGAATTAGACTCTGAGGTAGAGACTTGCATGTAGGATGTGTTTTGGACTTTCAGGAATATATCCAAAACAAGGTGAGGGAAGCAGGAATGAATTAAGCAGAGGATTATATTTTTATGGTGAGCTCTGATGCAGTTGCACCAGAGGCCTCAGCTGATCCTACTATAGCTCTGATGTGAGGATGGCCCTTCACAGTGAACTTAAATATAGGAAAGGAACCTACAACACATTGACTGGTCACTAGGTATGAGCTGCTCCCAGAGAAGACACAGAGCTTTGGGAAATACAGCTCTTTTGACCAAAAACAATTGGGAACAGTTTCCAGGGAATTTCTCAGCTATGAGCCATTACATGTCAACTCTCTTGGCACCTGGGGAAATAAGGACTTTGGTCCTGAAAGGGATATCTGGGCAGCACACCAGAGTACATTACACTCCAGATTGTGGCTGCAGGTCCATTTGGTGAAGGACTGGCAGATACTGTATATACTTCTAGTTCGAGTGCAATGGCTTTCCTCAAGTATATCCAGCAATAACTTTAGGTCTTTGAATTCAGGAGTTGATTTAGATCTAGAAACTGAGTGTGGCTGTTAAAAATGTTCAAGTGCCCTTCCCCTCCCCATCCCCAAAACATCTTACTGTAACCCTCGGAATCTGTGAATATAATGAAACATCACACCCATGATTAGTTTATGTGGTATGGTGCAGTTGACCTTCAGATAGGGACATTATCCAGGTGGGCTTTGTCTAATCACATGAGACCTTAAGCTCAGAGAGCTTTCCCTGGCTGATGGCAGGAGGGGAAGGCAGAGAAAATGGAAGTGTGAGAACTCAATATACTCTTGCTGGCTTTGAGATAGAAGGAGCCACCATGTGAAGAACTTGTGCAGCCTTAGGAGGAAAGCAACCCCTGGATGACAGCCAGCAAGGAGGTGGAACCACAGATCTACAACCACAAAGAACTGGGAGAACCAACAACTTGAATTAGTTTGGAAGTGGATTTTCCACCAGATCCTTGCAATAGGAGCCTAACCTGGCTGAAACGTTGACTTTGATCTTGTGAGGCCCTAAGCAGAGAAGCTGTTTGAGTCTGACTGGACTTATGACCTATGGAGCTGTGAGATAATAAATGGGTGTGCTTTAAGTGGTTATATTTGAATTGTGGTGGCAGAAATAGAAAATTAATACACTGAGTGAGGAATTCAATTTTTCCACTGTGGTCAAACTTCTGCTGGCCGACCTTTAATTCTTTTTATAAAATATACAAATTAACAGCATTACTACTGTGTGTTATGCATACAATGAGCTTTTATACATTGACATAGATTTCTTTGAGTTAAGAGACTGTGATTTCAACCCAGCATTACAGCTCATTACATTAATCAACTTCCTGTTGTCTCTGACTGTTGAATGCTTTAGCTGTGCTCTGCCATTCTAGCATCCCACCAGCCTTATGAGCTTATAAGCTCATAAGGGAGCTCAATACCAAACAGATTACCCTGACAGCCTAGCCATCAATGCAGTTTGCAAAAATTTTGACACCACATTCATCAGTGGTGCCAAAATGAGGGGAATGTCCTCTGAGTGCTCTCTAATAATCTAATCTAGTGATTTCTTTAGTTGGGTGCTGAATCCCCAACATCTAGAAGAGTTCTTGGCACATAGGTATACATTAAAACTCTGTCTGATGGAATGAATAAATGGTTAATTAAACACCAACCTATAAAAGGAAATGGTCATTTCCAGCCTCTTTAAACATCACTATGGTATTAAAAATTCAAGATTACTAAAGTTCAGTAAAGCAGTCTATTAACACTCCTGAAAATGTGTTCAGTTAATCAAAAGGATACATCATTTGTCTATTAGCAAACTCTCGGAAGCCAGTGTGTTAAATTAAGAGGTCATAAATTATTTTCTCTTGAGTCAATTAACAGACACAAGAATAATGCTGAAAGGGTTTTTAATATGTTCAGGTCCTTTATCATGGTTAATGAAACTATGCCTATCATTGTCTCATTATTAACAACACCTAAAATTAATAAATTTAGAATATAATGATTCAAATTAAAATTATTGTATTGAGGATTAAAAGGTTTAAATAAAATGAAGATTAAGTTTTTACTTATCTTTAATTTTCTTTGTGTGAACAACTGAATCTAATTAATATTTTATTAATTCTCAACAGTTATCTCTTAAAGACAATTCACAAATTTTATTCTATCATGCCCTTTAACTCAATCTCTTTTTCAAATTTTATCAGAATTAAATTATTGTTGCTCTTTATTGGAGTTACATAATACATTGAAATGCAATCTGGTAAACTGCTACTTTGGACATAATCATTTAAAATGATAGAACCCCAAACAAATATATTAAAGTGTGTGTTCTTTTTTTTTTTTTTTTGTGGTACATGCGCCTCTCATTGTTGTGGCCTCCCCCGTTGCAGAGCACAGGCGGCCATGGCTCACGGGCGCAGCCACTCCGCGACATGTGGGATCTTCCCGGACCGGGGCACGAACCCGTGTCCCCTGCATCGGCAGGCGGACTCTCAACCACTGTGCCACCAGGGAAGCTCTAAAGTGTGTGTTCTTTAATTCCATAAAAATAAATGAAATGTTGGTTGATTTTCATCTATCTGCACAAACTTAAGTAGTTGATTCTATTTTTCATGATAAAATCATAAAATGATATCAAATTAGAAAATCAAATTCAGGTTTAAGGAAGAAGTATAAGAGATTAGGAAGAAAAGGGTAATTCACATAGGTGGATTTCTTTGCTTCCAAAGGGGAATAGAACATCACCACCACTGACAGTACCATTTATCTTGACGGAAAGGAGGACTGTCTATTTTCACAGAAAAAGCATTTTTTTTTAGCATTGAATTTCAAAAGAAAGTTCCTGGACGAATACTTAATCAGGAGGTAGGTATATTTAGAAGGATTACACTCAGAAACATTTTTGAAATATTTTGTGAGACATTTTATACAGTGACTTTCATAGAAAGCTGAAGGCATAACATTAAAATGTAATAAAAATATATGTGGGATTCTAAGGTATGATAATCAAATAAGAAATTTCTGGTAGGCAAATGTGTACCAAGATAAAATGTATAGTGTTGTGAATTGTAGACGTAATGTGTAGCTTTCAAATGTTAGCAAATATAGAGTATAGCGCTCAGAGATGGAGGTAAAACACAGATGGAGACCATGCCCTCCAACACAGTCGTGTGTGGGTATAAATTATGCTGCTATATTACTAGCTGATGGCCAATCTATGTCTAAGGAAGAGAATAAATGGTGAAAGAATGTCAACAGATTACATAGGTTTTGAGAAGTTTATAAATGATAACATCACACTTTATATGTACGTGATTATTTTGTAGTCCTTTTATAGATTGTGTACTAATAAATATAGATATCTCTCTGTAGATTTTCCTTTTCAAAAATGGCAAAAATCCTATTTTTTAAAACTTTAAATTAAAACCATGTAAATTTTGAGGTTGATTTTTGTGTGTGTGTATGTACTACTTACCTTTTATTCTGAAGCTATAATTCTACATACTATATTGTATCATTCCTATTTGTAAATGGATCTCATGTTCATTATCAGTTCTTATGTTAATACTTATGCCTTTATGAAATATTTAATCTTTTATTTGAATATAACATGACTTTTAATGAAAATATTTTATGATAGCCTGTGAGTGTTATATACATTATTCTTTCAACATCCTGTATGGTCATTGAGATGAATTATTTGTGTACTGAATAAAATAGTTCATGTTTTCTCTGGGCCAATAAATCTATTAAGATATATCTAAGTTAGAATATACATCTTGGCCCCATTTCTGATAACAAGGAACATCAACTCAGTTACCCTTATTTTTTCCATCTTAGATAATGAGAGAATATCTTAGTAAAATCAAGCAAACCATTATCCAAGTTGATGAGTATTTGAACATATATTGAATCACTTTGCCTTGAAGATCTACTTCCTCTGTGCCAGTAACCAAGCACATCATAAAATCATGTGAATTATTGTGCCCAAGTTGGGCTTATTCCTAACAGAATACCAAACTTCCATGAGAAAAAAAGAAAAAAAAAAATGTAGGCCACCTAAATTGTGGAGAACATAAGGAAAATGTGTTGCCAAATAGGATTCTGCCTCTTTAATCACTTCTAAAAGTTTGGCAAGAATGCATATATATCATTATGCACATTATATATATATGCATTATTATATGATTGCGTGTATGTGTGTTGTGTTTAGCTCAGTGTCTAGCTAACTGTATATCTTATTTTGAGGTTTGTTGTATACCTTCTCTTTGCATAAATGGAAAAATGTATAGTTTTTCTACACGTGGATTAAAATGTCGAAGAGTTCTAAAACCTAAATTAAAAAATGTAGCGTGAAAATCTCCACATGGTACAAAGTAAGTACCTTATAACTTAATATTTTTTTAAAGAGATATCTCACCAAATACATAGTTACTTCAATAGTTAAATATGGACATAAAGACAATTGCTGTTAATCTGTCAGAAAAATTTCACTTAGAAAAAATATGATAGATTTTAAATAAAATACCTATTTCTGAAATAGATCACTGTTGTATTTTTGTTTTCTTCCAACCATATGTTTTGTGGAAATTTTGCTTTATGATACGTACTTTGGAAACAAATGTATGTAATTTCAAGAAAATATCAGTAGTCAAGATAAAAGTAGAGAGAGAGTTCCGTGTTTTGGACATTTGTGAGTAACTCAGAGTTAACATAAGCATTATTTCTCCAGAAATAATGGCCCTGTGTTGGTATAACATAAAAATGAGTCATTTTATTTAAAAACTCGATATTTGCAGACTCATTAGGAGTTTAGGTACCATACGTGGCTGAAGTTATATTTTTAAGAATTGATTGGCTAAAACGTTAAAGGCAACATAGGAGTACTTCTGTGGAGAAATAGAACAGAATCTCAATGCAGAAATCTGCTAACCAGAGGGGAGCATCAGATGTTTCTGATTCATTGGAAGCAGTGGGGAGCAAAACTTCCATGAGACAAACCCAGCTTTGTTAACAGTGCCCCAGGATATATTGGCAAATATGTCTGAAATATTGATTTTCATAAAATAGGCAAACTTACATTGTTTGCACATTTCCTTTCACAACTATACCTAAGAATCTCTCCAAAGACAAAAGATAATAGAGTTTCCTCTTTGCCTTTGGTACACTGTGAAACATGACAGTGAATTGTAAAGAAATAGATACCTAAAAACAAAGGGAAAAAATCCTGATCTGAAATCACAGAGAGTCACAGAATAACCAAATATGACTTTTAAACCTAATCTCCCTCTTTAAATATGTTTTTTTATAGGAAAATAGATAAATGACTTATCCAATGACTAAATTAATGACTAGTTCACAGATAAATCAGAAAGGAGAAAAAAAGAAATGCATATATTCCACGAAGAAACCATTTCCGAGAAATGGTCAGTTTGAATAAAGGTGATTTATTTCATGGTAAAAATATTTGTATGAAGATGCAAATAAAACATCCATGTCCTCTTATAGTAAGCATTCCATTCTTCCAAAGAAATATGTGTATCCTAATTTTCCCATTTCACACCAAAACTTACAATCAGCACTCTTACTTTCTTTACAGCAACACTTCTAAAATTACAATATTTAAATGGAACTCCCAAACTCTTGTTAAAATGCAGGGGTGGGGTGGCACATGAGTTTTCCAAATTTCTAACAAGTTCCCAAGTGCTTTCAAAGCTGGCCTTTTTCCAGACCATACTGAATAGCAAGGCTTTAGCATAGAGTTTCTCAATGGATATTCAAGAGGACACAGGAGTGCCCCCCAGTTGATGACAGCTGTGCCAAAATTATTGATCTCCTTTGCACTCGGTGTTTCTGGGTGACGCCTGAGGCAGCCAGAGCCGGGGTTGATGGATTCCAGCTACATAGAGCTTTACCCATGAACTATAGTAACACACACCTTATGTGTGTTCCTGTAAGACTAAGTGCTGAAAAATTGCATGTATCAATATTGACATGGTGTTTTAGGAGAGAAAATTCTTACCAATTAGAAGTTATGCCCAATGAACATTCCTTAATTAAAATATGCCAAAAATATCTTCAATATAGGTTAATTTGGCATTCTTGAAAAAATAATTTGGAATTATGACAGGCCCACTTAAAGTGGTTGTGGGGGTCTTTTGACTGGCTTTAATCTAATGCCTAGGACTTTACCTGGGAATTTTTTGATGACAAGATTGAAAAAAATACTATTCTTTAACAATTCCTTAAAATTAGATTGAGTAGTTCTCTAAAAGCCCAGCTTTTTTGAATATATTGAAATCACTAAAAACATGTGCACACTTTTTCTTCTTGATTACAAAATGTATTTTTAGAGATTGTAACTTTGTAATCTATATCACATTCCCAACACTCTATAGGTTCCGATTATATCTTAAAATTTCATTTGCATATATAAAATATATATCATTTTGTTAGGAAGCTGTTGAGTGGAACAGCCCACTTTGGCCAGGCACAATGATGACCACTTGCATGAGATGTCTCACAACAGGAAGTCACAATAAGGAACATGGTGCTGCCACCAAAAACTAACCAGGCGAATTCGGGAGGGGTTGAAAAGAGTGAGGAGACGCCAGCCCATAATATGTCCTACCAACCTCCCAGAATCCTTCTTGCTGGAATCCATCTTGGCTGAGAGATGGGCAGGGCCACCACGAAGAATCCTGAGTCAGACCAAATACAGGCCAACCAAGATAATTGACCAGAGACAACCCAGAAACTAACCCCATTACCATAAAACCTGTGACTGGGAGCCAGGTGGCAGAGCAGTTCTTCTGGGTTCCCTTACCCCACTGCTCTCCACCTGGGCATCCCTTCCCAATAAAGTCTTTTGCTTTGTCAATATGTGTGTCTCCTCGGACAATGCATTTTAGAGTGTTAGCTAAGAGCTCACTCTCTGGCCCTGGAAGGGGTCGCCTTTCCTGCAACAATTAGATTACTTTGGAGTTTTTTTAATATTCTAATGAAGGCACCTTTCTTTTATTAAATCGTTTTCTGTATCACAAAAGGAATATTCCTTGAATCAGATAGTAACAACCTCTGCAACAGAGACAAAAGACAGAACTTTTCAACTCATCAGGGCATAATTAAAGGCTATGAAGCCAGTCACAGGAGTACCCTTTATAGAATTTCATTTAAATAAAAGAGGAAAATTATTCATACTGTTAAAGGTCTGGAAGTGGTTATCCTTGGGGTGAGTGACTGAAAGGGAGCAGCAAGAGACTTCTAAGTTGCTGGTAATGTTCTAGGTGATGCGTTCAGTTTGCTAAAAATCAGTATAATGTATCCTTGTGATATGTGTACCTTTCTGTCTTAATAAAATTTTAAATGTATGAATAATCATATTTTTTAAATTTAATTTTGGATTTTTCAGAGGTAGAATGCTTTTTACTTAAAATATTTTAATTACTATTTATTTGCATGATTTTATATCATGCATTGTTTTTGCTCTTTCATCAGCCATTGTACAGGTTACTTTCAGTAATAATTTTATGGGGATTTTCTGGATAATATTTAACAGTAAACTATCACTCAACAGTTAGAGGAATAATTGTGTTTGTGTTTGAGTATGTATATGTGGTGCATGTGTTTGGTAAAGGACAGGATATAAACACTTTCATTTAGCAAATTCTAATTGTAACCTTTAGATGTGCTGAGAGAGTAGGTTGCAACTATAGATTTAGTGTTATGTTTTTGAAAAATTTGTAATGCTTTCCTAAATCTTTCTTTCCACAAACAGGTTTGATAGAGAATTGCACAACTGAGAACTTTCTGTCTGATGAAATGGCTGGTTCATCATGCAGAATGTCCTGGTAATAGGAATTATAAATCACTGAAAGATAGCTTGGCTTTGAGTCATTGAAACTCTACTATGAAATGCCCCCTTTAGTCAAGATAATGAGATCCACTGCACACTATAGGCTTTTTATGAAAATACACTTAAAGCCACGCTTTCCTGACATTTACTATGGTAATTAGGCATAGAACTGAAATACATTTCTGGCATCTAAGGCTGCTTTACCCTTACTGAGAAAAGTAGCTTTTCCAAAATGTCTACTTTATGACATTTATGAATATCTTCTACTATATGAATATCTATGAATATCTATAAAGTAGAAAATATTCTACTTTATGAATATCTTCCAACAACCAAAAGTGGGGCAGTGGGGAACTTGGGGTAAATAAATGGCATTAGTATTCATTACAGTAAACATGAAACATTTTACCCTAAATGGATGGGGGAATGTATAAGTGACCCTAAACAGTTGTTCCATATCAAAACAAAAAGAATGATACTTTTTGCAGAGTTTATTAAAGAATATTCAGCCTAACTCTTTATGCCCAAACTTAGATTTGAAGGACACCAAGAAACTATTTTTCCCAGAGAGAATCATTTAGCGGATCTGGAGTAATTCATCCCTATTCTGTTTCTCATTTGTGTCTTTGAGATGTTTGTACTTCATGAAAAGTTTGCCTTGAATAAGAACTTGGAGAAACAGGTAGAATTACATGTAAGTTTCATAAAGCACCAGATTATTTAGAAGTAGCTAGATTTCTGATAAAGTTCTCAGATTATATTTCTGCTTCAAAATTTAATTTATTGTATGTTGAATAATGCCCTCCCAAAGATCTCCATATCCTTATCCCAAGAACTTGTGTGTATTTTATCTTATTTGGAAGAAGGGACTTTTCAGATGTGATTAAACCAATAATCTTAAAATTGGGAGATTATCTTGGATGATGCAGGTGGGCCTAATGTAATCACAAGGGTCTTTATGAGAGGGAGACAATAAAGTTAGGGTCAGAGAGAGAAGATATGAAGATGGAATCAGAAGTCAGAGAGGAAAGAAGATGCCACAGTGTTTGGACTGAAAGATGGAGGTTGGTGGGTGGGGCATGAGCCAGGGAACATAGGCAAAATCTAGAAACTGGGAAACGCAAGGAAACAGATTCTCTTAAAGCCTCTAGAAGAAACCATCCCTGTGAACACCATGACCTTAGCCAAGTGAAACTGATTTTGGACTTTGAGCTTCCAGAATTGTAGGATAATACATTTGTTTTGTTTTAAGTCACTAAATTTGTGGTAATTTGTTACAGTAGCAATAAGAAACTAATACACTTGGTAACCAGTAACTAATAACTTCCTACCAAGCCAGCCAATTATTTTACTCTTCATTACATAACTGTATTTTACACAACTCACCCCTTTTGTAATTCTTTATTTAAAAGCCAGTATCGGGCTTCCCTGGTGGTGCAGTGGTTGAGAGTCCGCCTGCCAATGCAGGGGACACGGGTTCGTGCCCTGGTCCGGGAAGATCCCACATGCCGCGGAGCGGCTAGGCCTGTGAGCCATGGCCGCTGAGCCTGTGTGTTTGGAGCCTGTGCTCCACAATGGGAGAGGCCACAACAGTGAGAGGCCCGCATACCGCAAAAAAAAAAAAAAAAAAAAAAAAAAAAAAAAAAAAAAAATAAAAGCCAGTATCTTCTCTAATTGGTTCTTGCAGTGATTGCGCTTTGGTTTTTTTAATGCCTCCAGGACTGGCAGATCCTTCTAATGCCTGCATTACATCTCTTTAGCTTACAACTGATTTCAGCTAGAGGTACTGAAAAATTCTGTGTGGATTCAGACTCATTTTGCACTGTCAGTGTCTCGCCCGGAGTGGTTGTTGCTCATCTTTCTGCGTTTGCTCTGGGGCCTTATTTGGCTCCTGGAACAAAGTACACACTGACTACACACCTAAAGCCTACCAAACTTAACACCCTGTAGAAGATAGTGTCTCTAGTGGCAGCCCTCAAATGGGGTGCAGGAGCCAGTAAATAAATATCCCAGCCACCAATATTTCAGGGAGATACTTGTGGATTCCATTCTGTAATTTTCTCAGATGTGGGAAGAAACAACTCCTATAGACTATCACAATGAACTTCATAGGACATCATCATTTTTGGCTTTTAACCCTGTCCTGTCCCATTCTTGCCACACACATACTCCTACTTCTTGTGATCACTTCTCAGTTAACCACCTGCACTAAGATCTTGTCTCAGGCTCTGCTTGCAGTGAAACCTGAAGTAATGAACAAGGATAATGTCAACAGTCTTGAACACAGCAATCAAATGTTTCTCGGATGATTTACATTTGAAAAACAACTGATTAATGAGAATGATTTAAAATACATTTTAAGAATTGTCTTGATTTTGTTTGGTACTTTTAATTATCTTCCATGATGATGATTTTTTCTTTCCGCATATATGCATTTAACATTAATGAGAAGTATCATTAGCATGTTATTAAAACTGTCCACAATGGAAGATATCTTAAAAATCTGCTTATTAGAGGTTACTCTGATTTTATGTGTTATTTTTTAGATAGGCATTATATTGATTTTGTTAAAACACATTTCATAAATAAATTATCTAATTTTCACTGAGACATGGCATTTCCTTGAAGGTCAGCTTATCTTAAACATTCCTTTGACTAAAATAATAAAATAATACATAACATGAAATGATCAATTCTAATTTTAGATTTAATGCTTTTCATACTTTGAATAGGCAGGGCTGAATGAACATTCATATAGTCAACAATTATTAAGTTAAAAAATACTCCATTTTTATATATGTTTGATGATTACATGCAACCTTTTAATGCTCTCTTTAAAAGAGAAAAGGCCATGAAAAAGCAACAGACTATGAATATATATAAATGTATAGATAGATAGATAGGTAGGTAGATAGAGAGAGAGAGAGAGAGAGAGAGAGAGAGAGAGAGAGAGATACACATATATATGTTGCAGATCCTTGTATGGTCAGGCCACTCAAGGCAGCTGTTCACTTGCTCTCTGTACATCTGCTGCCCGACCAGTGCCTACTTTACCTACACCCTACTCACAAGACTGACCTACCTATATACTTGCCCCAGGCCCCAGCTAGTGATTGTTCTTATCAAAGGGGCAGTGAGGGGCATAACCCTCTGCTAGTTTTCCTGGTAAACTAGCCAACCTGACATCATTCCCCCTATTCCTGGCAATCTCCCTTTCCCCCTTTTCGAGAGCAAAGACTGCCGCCTTGCCCTGCCCACCATTTGCAGTACAGGGTGGGGTGTCGCACCAGAAACTTGCTGCTGATATGTAAGATCCTCTTATCCATTAAACCACTGAGGTCTTTGTTGCTAACTCAGGGCTCTTTCTTATGTCTTAAAGCTGGGCAAGTACAGGCTTTGTAGGCCTGAGGGGTACAGCCCAACAATCCTGAATTACAATTCTTTGCTGATTCTGAATAAACCCATGTTTGCTGGAAAAATATCTGGCAGTCTATTCTTTTCAGGTCAACAACTCATAAAAACATATGTAAAAAATTACTACTTATGAAACTAAGCAGGACCCTGCAGGGATCCAGGGCACAGAAGCCTTTCCTTGTCTCCCATTCTTTGTTTGACTCCAGCCTCTGTGACCTTCCCTAGTTCCAAAGGGCAGATTTGAACAGTTGCTAATAGGGAAAAGAGGGGATGCAGAGGCACCAGAGGAACAGCCAAGAAACAGTAGTGCAGCCTTGGAGCAGGGTCCTGGTTCTGCCTCCAGGGATACACATATCAAGCTCTTTATAGAACTAAAACCTCCAACAAATAAAGATGTCAGCATTCTTCATTGCAGATTAAAGGAACCAGAGAAACTCATCAGATTACCTGAGACTGGATTAAAGAAGTGCAGACCCTGCACACACCCTAATCTTATCAGCAACTCCAGGCTTGAACTGATTGCTATAAAACTCCTCACTAAACCCTCTCAGGTTGGGACACAAAGTTTTTGAGGGCAGGAGCCCACTGTGTCCCCCTTTGCCTGGCAAAGTAATAAAGCTATTCTTTTCTACTTCACCCAAAACTGCCTCAGAGATTTGATTCGACACTGGTGCACAGAAACGAAGATTTTGGCATCAAATTTGGCATCCAACATGGGCCTGACTTGGGGACAGTTCCTCACGGGGGACCCCTGGCTTGATCGGATGCTCTGAGGTTTTCTCCATGCTGGCCCCTTTCGAGAGAGCAGAGGGTTGGAGAATTCCTTTAGAGAGCAGACAGCTTGGGACACTTGCCTAGAAAGGCCAAGCCACAGTCATACCCTGTCCACCATCCCAGAAGCTGGAACCCCAAAGCGGGAGTAGAGAGGGGAAGAGGGACTGCCCTAGCAGCTGCTGAGGCCATCTTTGCCTTAAGTATGTTCCTCTCTACCTGGACTACCCTGGACTTGCTACTCCGAGGAATTATTTTGGGGAAGCAGAAAAGTAGCATCTAGGATGTCATGACACCTTGTCTAGTGTGTGGTAGACAAGCACTCCAAAGACCCTTTTGCCCCTGTTTGGGAGATCCTTGATTCCCATTTAGGGGATTTTCCATTCTGGAGGATCTCACTTGGAAGGCTTGCTGTTTGAACAGAAATCACAGTCTAAGTTGGAACTTTGAAGCTGATTTTGTTTTGGTTTCTGTTTGGTTTTTGGTTTGAGGCTTCCATTGCTTGCAAGGATTTGGTTTGTTCTTAGTCCGTGCATGAGTGTTCTGTTGATCAAATATGAGAAGCACTTCTTTAATTCCATTCAATAACCCCCTGAGGAAAATCCTGGAAGACTGGTCTACCTATAGTTATAAGCCAATGACTAAGAAAAGAATGAAATTCCATCATAATTTTGTCTGGCCAACGAATGTTCTTAAACATGATGAATGGTGGTCTTTGAATGGTAGTTTAAATTACTATTTTATCCTTCAGCTAGAGTTGTTTAGTTATCACATCATAGTATTTTTTTTTGCAACATCTTTATTGGAGTATAATTTCTCTACAATGGTGCATTAGCTTCTGCTGTATAACAAAGTGAATCAGCCATATGTATACACATATATCCATATCACCTCTCTCTTGCATCTCCCTCCCACCCTCCCTATCCCACCCCTCTAGGTGGTCACAAAGCACTGAGCTGATCTCCCTGTACTATGAGGCTGCTTCCCACCAAAGATCCATTCTACATTTGATAGTGTATATATGTCAATGCCACTCTCTCAGCTCGTCCCAGCCCACCCATCCTGCTCCCCGTGTCCTCAAGTCCACTCTCCACGTCTGCATCTTTATCCCTGTACTGCCCCTAGTTTCTTCAGAAACATATATTTTTTTGGATTCCATATATATATGTTAGCATACAGTATTTGTTTTTCTCTTTCTTACTTACTTCATTCTGTGTGACAGATGTTAAGTCCATCCACCTCACTGAAAATTACAAAATTTCATTTTCTTTTATGGCTGAGTAGTATTCCATTGTATATATGTGCCACATCTTCTTTATCCATTCTTCTATCAGTGGACACTTATGTTGCTTCCACGTCCTGGCTATTGTAAATAGTGTTGCAATGAACATTGTGGTATATAACTATTTTTGAATTATGGTTTTCTCAGGGTATATGCCCAGTAGTGGGATTGCTGGGTCGTATGGTAGTTTATTTTTAGTTTTTTAAGGAAACTCCATTCTGTTCTCCGTAGTGGCTGTATCAATTTACATTCCCACCAACAGTGCAAGAGGGTTCCCTTTTTTCCACACCCTCTCCAGCATTTATTGTTTCTAGATTTTTTGATGATGGCCATTCTGACTGGTGTGAGGTGATACTTCATTGTAGTTTTGATTTGCATTTCTCTAATGATTAGTGATGTTGAGCATCCTTTCATGTGTTGGTTGGCAATCTATATATCTTCATTGGAGAAATGTCTATTTAGGTCTTCTGCCAATTTTTGGATTGGGTTGTTTGTTTTGTTCATATTGAGCTGCATGAGCTGCTTGTATATTTTGGAGATTAATCCTTTGTCAGTTGCTTCGTTTGCAAGTATTTTCTCCCATTCAGAGTGTTCTCTTTTTGTCTTGTTTATGTTTTCCTTTGCCATACAAAAGCTTTTAAGTTTCATTAGGTCCCATTTGTTTATTTTTGCTTTTGTTTCCTCTTCTCTAGGAGGTGGGTCAAAAAGGATCTTGCTATGATTTATGTCATGGAGTGTTCTGCCTCTGTTTTCTCTAAGAGTTTTAAAGTGTCTGGCCTTACATTTAGATATTTAATCCATTTTGAATTTATTTTTGTATATGGTGTTACGGAGTGTTCTAATTTCATTCTTTTACATGTAGCTGTCCCATTTTCCCAGCACAACTTATTGAAGAGGCTGTCTTTTCTCCATTGTATCTTCTTGCCTCCTTATCAAAGATAAGGTGACCATATGTGCATGGGTTTATCTCTGGGCTTTCTATCCTGTTCCATTGATCTATGTTTCTGTTTTTGTGCCAGTACAGTACTGTCTTGATTACTGTAGCTCTGTAGTATAGTCTGAAGTCAGGTAGCCTGATTTCTTCAGCTCCATTTTTCTTTCTCAAGATTGCTTTGGCTATTCGGGGTCTTTTGTGTTTCCATACAAATTGTGAAATTTTTTGTTCAAGTTCTGTGAAAAATGCCAGTCATAGTTTGATAGGGATTGCATTGAATCTGTAGATTGTTTTGGGTAGTATAGTCATTTTCACAGTGTTGATTCTTCCAGTCCAAGGACATGGTATATCTCTCCATCAGTTTTATTGTCTTTTATTTCTTTCATCAGTGTCTTATAGTTTTCTGCATACAGGTCTTTTGTCTCCTTAGGTAGGTTTATTCCTAGATATTTTATTCTTTTTGTTGCAGTGGTAAATGGGAGTGCTTCCTTAATTTCTCTTTCAGATTTTTCATCATTAGTGTATAGGAATGCCAGAGATTTCTGTGCATTAATTTTGTATCCTGCTACTTTACCAAATTCATTGATTAGCTCTGGTAGTTTTCTTGTAGCATCTTTAGGATTCTCTATGTACTGTATCATGTCATCTCTAAACAGTGACAGTTTTACTTCTTCTTTTCCGATTTGGATTCCTTTTCTTCTCTGATTGCTGTTGCTAAAACTTCCAAAATTATGTTGAATAACAGCGGTGAGTGGGTAACCTTGTCTTATTCTGATCTTAGTGGAAATGGTTTAATTTTTCCACCACTGAGAATGTTGTTGGCTGTGGGCTTGTCATATACGGCCTTTATTATGTTGAGGTAAGTTCTCTCTATGTCTACTTTCTGGAAGGTTTTTATCATAAATGGGTGTTGAATTTTGTCAAAAGCTTGTTCTGCATCTATTGAGATGATCATATGGTTTTTCTCCTTCAATTTGTTAATATGGAGTATCACATAGATTGATTTGCATATATTGAAGAATCCATGCATTCCTGGGATAAAGCCCTCTTGATTATGGTGTATGATCCTTTTAATGTGCTGCTGGCTTCTGTTTGCTAGTATTTTGTTGAGGATTTTTGCATCTATATTCATCAGTGATATTGGCTTGTAGATTTCTTTTTTTGTGGCATTTTTGTCTGGTTTTGGTATCAGGGTGATGTTGGCCTCATAGAATGAGTTTGGGAGTGTTCCTCCCTGTGCTATATTTTGGAAGAGTTTGAGAAGGATTGGTGTTAGCTCTCCTCTAAATGTTTGATAGAATTCACCTCTGAAGCCATCTGGTCCTGGGCTTTTGTTTGTTGGGAGATTTCAAATCTCAGTTTAAATTTCAGTCATGGAAGGTTGTGCTTTTCTAAGAATTTGTCCATTTCTTTCAGGTTGTCCATTGTATTGGCATATAGTTGCTTGTAGTAATCTCTCATGATCGTTTATATTTCTGCAGTGTTAGTTGTTACTTCTCCTTTTTCATTTCTACTTCTAATGATTTGAGTCTTCTCCCTTTTTTTCCTGATGAGTCTGGCTAATGGTTTATCAACTTTGTTTATCTTCTCAAAGAACCAGCTTTTAGTTTTATTGATCTTTGCTCTTGTTTCCTTCATTTATTTTTCATTTATTTCTGATCTGATCTGTATGATTTCTTTCCTTCTGCTATCTTTGCTGATTTTTTTGTTCTTCTTTCTCTAATTGCTTTAGGTGTAAAGTTAGGTTGTTTATTTGAGACTTTCCTTGTTTCTTGAGGTAGGATTGTATTTCTATAAACTTCTCTCTTAGAACTGCTTTTGCTGCATCCCATAGGTTTTGGGTCATCATGTTTTCATTGCCATTTGTTTCTAGGTATTTTTTGATTTCCTCTTTGATTTCTTCAGTGATCTCTTGGTTATTTAGTAGTATATTGTTTACCCTCTGTTTGTTTGTATTTTTTACAGTGTTTTTTTCTGTAATTGATGTCTAGTCTTATAGCTTTGTGGTCAGAAAAGATACGTGATAGGATTTCAATTTCCTAAATTTACCAAGGCTTGATTTGTGACCCATGATGTGATCTATCCTGGAGAATGTTCCATGAGCACTTCAGAAGAAAGTGTATTTTGTTGTTTTTGTATGGAATGTCCTATAAATATCAATTAAGTCCATCTTGTTTAATGTGTCATTTAAAGCTTGTGTTTCCTTGTTTTCATTTTGGATGATCTGTCCATTAGTGAAAGTGGGGTGTTAAAGTTCCCTAATATGATTGTGTTACTGTCAATTTCTCCTTTTATGGCTGCCAGCATTTGCCTTATGTATTTAGGTGTTCTTATGTTGGGTGAATAAATATTTACAATTTTCATATCTTCTTCCTGGATTAATCCCTTGATCATTATGTAGTGTCCTTCTTTGTCTCTTGTAATAGTCTTTATTTTAAAGTCTCTTTTGTCTGATATAAGAATTGCTACTTTACTCCAGCTTTCTTTTGATTTCCATTTGCATAGGATATCTTTTTTCCATCCCCTCACTTTCAGTCTGTATGTGTCCCTAGGTCTGAAGTGGGTCTCTTGTAGACAGCATATATACTGGTCTTGTTTTTGCATCCATTCAGCCAGCCTATGTCTTTTGTTTGGAGCATTTAATCTGTTTACATTTAAGGTAATTATCAATTGGTATGTTCCTCTTACCATTTTCTTAATTGTCTTGGGTTTATTATTGTAGGTCTTTTCCTTCTCTTGTGTTTCCTGCCTAGAGAAGTTCCTTTAGCATTTGTTGTAAAGCTGGTTTGGTAGTGCTGAATTCTCTTAGCTTTTGTTTGTCTGTAAAGGTTTTAATTTCTCCATTGACTCTGAATGAGATCCTTGCTGGGTAGAGTAATCTTGTTGTAGGTTTTTCCCTTTCATCACTTTAAGTATGTCCTGCTATACCCTTCTGGCTTGCAGAGTTTCTGCTGATAGATCAGCTGTTAACCTTATAGGGATTCCCTTTTATGTTATTTTTTGCTTTTCCCTTGCTGATTTTAATATTTTTTCATTTTATTTCATTTTTGATAGTTAGATTAATATGTGTCTTTGTGTGTTTCTCCTTGGATTTATCCTTTATGGGTCTCTCAGTGCTTCCTGGACTTGATTGACTATTTCCTTTCCCATATTAGGGAAGTTTTCAACTATAATCTCTTCAAATATTTTCTCAGTCCCTTTCTTTTACTCTTCTTCTCTGGGATCCCTATAATTCGAATGTTGGTGGTTTAATGTTGTCCCAGAGGTCTCTGAGACTGTCCTCAGTTCTTTTCATTCTTTTTTCTTTATTCTGCTCTGTGGTAGTTATTTCCACTATTTTATCTTCCAGGCCACTTATCCGTTCTTCTGCCTCAGTTTTTCTGCTATTGATTCCTTCTAGAGAATTTTTAATTTCATTTATTGTGTTGCTCATCATTGTTTGTTTGCTCCTTACTTCTTCTAGGTCCTTATTAAACGTTTCTTGTATTTTCTCCATTCTATTTCCAAAATGTTGTATCATCTTTATTATCATTACTCTGAATTCTTTTTCAGTAGACTGTCTATTTCCACTTCATTTGTTTTGTTTGATGGGTTTTTACCTTGCTGCTTCATCTGCTGTGTATTTCCCTGTTTTCTCATTTTGCTTAACTTACTGTGCTTGGGGTCTCCTATTCACAGGCTGCAGGTTTGTAGTTCCCCTTGTTTTTGGTGTCTGCCCCCAGTTGGTAAGGTTGGTTCAGTAGGTTGTGTAGGCTTCCTGGTGGAGGGGACTGGTACCTGTGCTCTGGTGGATGAGGGTGGGTCTTGTCTTTCTGGTGGGCAGGACCACGTCTAGTGGTGTGTTTTGGTGTGTCTGTGACCTTATTATGATTTTAGGCAGCCTCTCTGCTAATGAGTGGGCTTGTGTTCCTGTCTTGCTAGTTGTTTGGCATAGGATGTCCAGCACTGGAGCTTGCTTTTCATTGAGTGGAGCTGGGTCTTAACATTGAGACAGACATCTCTGGGAGAGCTCTCACAGATTGATATTACGTGGGGCCGGGACGTCTATGGTGGACCAGTGTCCTGAATTCGGCTCTCCCACCTTGAGGCTCATGGCTGACAGCCAGCTGGAGCACCAAGACCCTGTCAGCCACATGGTTGGAGAAGATGGGGTATGAGTTGCTGTCAGCCACTGCCCTGTTGTAGTTCTGTCTCAGCTGTCTTCAAAGGTCACCCAGATACATTGGGTTATTCCACCATTCCTCAGAACTTGCACATGCCAGTCTGTGATTTGTAGATGTCCTCCTCATACTCTTCATTGAAATACCTTTCATTCATCGTGGTGAGAGATATGCTAACATTTTTGGTTCTCTTCAGTTCAGAGACTGGGACAGTCTGAGACCTCATGTGGCCAAGTCAGGAGCAGATGGCCAATGGTCCCAAAGTGATAACATGTCAGACTCCAAAAAGGCTTTCTGCAGCACCCCAGCAGTACTCCTAAGCAGTCACTCTGCTCAGCTGCAGCACTCTCACCGGGGAACTTGGTGGGACCCTCAAATGAGTATTTCTGCTGACCCTAGAGCCTGACTTGCGCACCCAGGCAAGTGGCTGAGGCAAGTGTCTCCCGGCCCCATCTCACCATAGGCTAAAGCTACTCTTTTCTACTTCACCCAAAACTTTGTCTCCGAGATTCAACTTGGCACTGGTGCACAGAGCCCAAGTTTTCAGCATTACTTATGAAACTTTTAAGGATAGTGATTAGGTAAAAATGTGGTATATAGGTTTATGTTTCTAGATATAGTTCATGATAATATTTCTCATTTATTTCCTGCAAGTTTTAATGGCATTATGGCTGGAAACAAAATATTTTGACCACACTTGGTTGTAGAAAAATATGAAGACCATGTAATTTTCAAACATTTTATATAACTAAATATCTTGGATTTTTTTCTAGGTAAATACATGCACAAATATTCACCACTGAATTCCAATAATGTTATCATGGTTTAATTGAAGGTTGAAATTTTTCCATAGAAAGGTTTCTGTTTGTTTTTTGTCTTGGAAGTGTTGTCTTCTTAATCTGCAGATATATGCCATCCTTATTTTTTAACTTAGGAAACTTTATCTTCTATTACATAATTTCTTTTTTTCTCTCAACCATTCATTGTCATCTCTCCATGTGAGATATACGTGTACATGCACTTGTGTTTAATAATTTGAGTCTTGCTTAATTTTATCTAATCTTTATAAATTTCTTAGTATTGTGTATTTTCCATATGTGCTGTTTGAAATGGCTCAAGTTCTTAGGTCTGCTTATAATTTGTTTTTATTTAATCATTTCCTTTCTTTCATCTGTTTATATCTAGAGTACTGCTGCCTTAATATTCATTGCCTTCTGTAGTTTTATCATCTCTTCTTTGAATACATTCTTGAATTTCTAAAATATCAAAACAATTATTTGTTTATAAATTTAACTTGTTTGTGGAATAAATTTCGTTTCATTTTCCATTTGCATTTTGCTTTGTGCTCATTTTATTAGTGCAGTTGAGTAGGTCCCGTGATGGAGTCTTTTTAGTTGTCATTCTTCCTAGAGTATGTAACATTTTTTCTGAGTCATCCATTTGTAATAGTGTAGAAAAGACTAGCCCACGGAGTAAACTGGGATGCAAATCATTTAAATTTTGCTAGGTTAACACAGCAACTCACAGATTCTCTGCTTTGGGTGTATTATCTCTTTCCTATCCAGCAAGGCATTTGTGTGGATCAGAGTGAAGGTCAGTATGTTACAGATCCTTAATACGGTTTTCCAGTACTTACTTCGATTCCTTTCACTAGGAAATTTAGCTGGCAAGCTGAATAACATCTATTGTTTTCTCCCCAGTATGTCACAGAGGGAGACAAGTGCTTTCTTATGTTTTTTGTTTGTTTGGTTGGTTGGTTGTTTTGGTCAGTTAGTTCGGTTTAAGTTGGTTGGATTTCTTAGGAGGTAAATATGAATTTCCTCACTGAATTTGGCCTCATTTTCAGGATTCCACATGACTATTGAGCATTACCTTGGTGGACCTACAAGTATTCCTGACTTCCTTATTGTTTTCTGCTTTGCTCTTCATTCCACAAATAGCAGTTCTCAGAACTAAAGCTGAGAGTTATAGGTGACTTTTGGTTTCATAAGAATTTCCTTTTTGTTCTTTTTTTCCCCCTCCTTGTAGATTTGAATTGTGTTCAGAGATAAGAACTGTGAAGATATGTCACTAATGCAATATTATCATTGCCTTGAATGAATTATTACCTAGTCTCTATTTATTCCAAAATTCTATCTGAATATGCATAAATCTCCTTTTGTTTGCATGCAATTCATTCTTAAGGGGTAATTGAAAAGAACAAAAATGGTTAGTGCACAGAATATTAACAAGTGTTACTAACCTATTTTTTGTTCACAGATTGATATATTTCCTTCTCTATAAACTGGTGGTGATACTGATTATCATACGCTGTACTATCAATTAATGACTGTAAAGTTTGCGATGAATACTAAGTATTTAATTTTGATATAAGATCTAGACATTTAAAAATTATTCATGACAATTTCTCCAACTTATAAAGCTCCTAAAGAATATAGACATTAAAAATGTTTTGTGCAAAGCTACACTACTGAGATTTTATTATTATTAAATTCAATATTATTATAACAATTTGTGATTATTTGGCATGAAAATAATATATCTGTGCTCATATAAGTCTATAAACTTTCTATTATATATTTCCTGACTATTCTTTCCCATGATAGTCAATAGCATTTCAGAGATGCTCATTTATTTTTATTAAGTACCTATATTAAAAATGTTACACAACACAAAAGATGTTCCATAGCATTTCATACAGTTTCTAACAAGTACTGTAGTTAGTACTAATGTTGTTTCCTAATGCTTTTGACTCCTTAAGAAAAATAATTAATTACTATGGCAGAAAACTTGCTAAGTGGTATTTATGGCAACAAGTTAAATATTTTGCTTATACTGGGATTTTTAAAACACAGGAAAAAAAACGTTTAGCAACTTAGGATCATCAAAAATGGCATAGAAATAATAACTAACTCATTTAATTATATATTAGTAAAATAGATGGAAAAGGCTCTTAAATTTTTAATTTTAATCCAGCAAAGTAACATTAATATCTGTTTGCTTTTCAAAACAGAACTGTAAGAGCCCAAAAGGAACAAAACCATCAGTGAGTATGTCAAAATGTGTTAAACCTTTGATATTTCTCAGAATAATATCTGGAAAATTCTACACAATTTTCAAATTGAGGTAGTGACATAGTATTCCTCAAAAGAATGGACCTCTATTTAAGAGACTTATGTTAAGTGTGAGATGCTAAATTCAAATTCTGACATAATTATCTGCAAGCAAGTGAACAATAACATATTACACAATTTTTCCATACCCATGTGTCCATACTCCCATTGTTGATTTTGCTATGCATACTTCCCTAATATGTTGTGCCTGAGGAAAAGCAAAGTATCACCTTAGGGCCTAGGCATTTCTGTTTCTGTTTTCCTGAATATGTACATTCAGATAGATTGATAGTTTCTCTATAGACAGATAGACAGACAGATAGAAATAGATAAAGATATTTAGATCCACTTGATTTCAGTTTTTTAAGTATAGAATTCATCTCTTGCTCACTTCTTTATAATGACTGACCTATGCACTGTTGGACAATAATCACTTGTGAATGAATGAAGACTTATTTTTATCAAATTTGAGGCATACAATAATTTGAGTTAATTATCAAATTCCCTAAACATTCTCTATTTAGTTAGAGACAGTAAGAACTTGGGCAGCAATTGCTTATCTATGGCTCTGTGGTAAACTAAAACAAACACTGGTATATGGAGACAGGTAAACAGGGATTGAAATTTCATTATTAACATCTTATAGGTCATGTGAAATTGCAGAAGTGAATTATCCACGAATGATTTCCAGTTTATACAGCATATATTGGAGACCATAAATACAAAAACATTCTAAGAATGAAATGGATGGTGCTTTTCCTGGACACTGGCGTTTATCAAGGGTACAATATGTAGGAGTCCATTTCATACTGTATTTTCAATTTCCAAGTCCTCTTCCACATTTAAATATTTCCATTAGTGGTATTTTATACACACAAAAATGTTTCAACACATCCAACAGAAATTGAAATTAATTACAGTTGTTTACTTTCAGAATTTACCAAGGTGTTTGTTTTCTCTTAGGCACCAAATATAACATAAAATAAGAGTTTGAGTACTTTTGGAAGTTTACAAGTTGGAGACAATTGTCATAGTTCATTTTGACACTTTTTCCTCTACTATACTCATTTCAGTAACCAATATTTATTACCCCACATCAATATATTTCAATGAATTTAGGAATATTTCACCCAAAAGAGAATGTAAAATCGTAGGAATATTTATCTCATTTTTAATTTTTATTTTACTTTATAGACAATGTATCGGTAAACCTTTTAAAATGACATAGAAAAGAGGAGATTGCTGATAGAGGAGTGAAGATGAAATAAACACAAGAATAAGTACAAGAATGCCTGCAGCATTCATGTATTGGTCAAAGTGATTAACACCTGCTGCCTCAACAGGCACCCTTCCAGAATCTCAGTAGGTTCATATGATAATTTTTCCCTGTCGGGCATTGACAGGCTTTCTGCTCCAAACAGTTATTCAGGGACTCAGGCTGATGGAGGCTACATGATCTTGTAATTATACCATCTAGATAACATGGCTCCTAAAAATCACTATGGAAGAAAAGAAAGAGATGGAGAGGGCATATTGACTTTCAACTGCCTTTGCCCAAATGTGACACAAAATCATTTTTATTCACAATTTAGTTGTATGCTTTCTTCCAAAGTATAGGATGATTGTGAAAGAAAGCTAACACATAGAAAATATGGTAAACACTTCTAATCTCCATCACAATAGCAAGACTCTAAGACTTGGCAAAGGGATTGAATTTAGATTGGAACAGATCACTTTTATCTCTTGTAAGAGCAGAGAAGACAGAATGCATTGGAAACAGATACAGTAATATGGTATAGGGGAGCAAAATTTGCCACCTCAAAATGTGTCTCTTTGGCATGAGGATTAATTTAGACTGATTATTTTTAAGGCCCAAAAGACTCCAGGAGAAACCTTGAACTCTACCCTAACTGCCTAAAAGAATGTAGACAGAGGACCTGTTTCAGGAAAGGAACTATTACTACAGATAGCTAGAGTATAAAGTAGGTGTGGTAGACAGGGAGCAATCTAGCAAAGTCTGTTCATTAAAATTTCTCTCTGTGTTCCATTGTCTCTGTACGGCCCAGCAAACATTTGTTTACCAAACATTTGCTTTTCTATCTTCATGTCAATTGTCTTCCTCCCATTTGAGGTTCCAAACCATTATCCCAACACCCTCTTTTGCCTTCAGCTTAAGACAGTAAATTTCACAATAGAACTTAGAATTTAAGTTGAATATGTATGGAAAAAGGAATGTGTAGACATGAAGTTTAGTGAAAAATAATGAGGTCATCAAGATAAAGGAAACGCAATGTGTTAAATAATTGCTAAATTGGAAATGAGTGAATGAAAATATAAGTGGTTGTGGACAGAATTAGAAACTTTGAAATCAAACATTTTAAGAGGTGCAGTTATGGAAAGGATCTGGTTAAAGACACTGCCATGAAACTGGGTGGCTGAAATGGGGTAGTAGACAGACATAATTGTGGAAATTGAGATTAAGGGACTTAAAGACTGAAGTGTTGTATAGATAATCTGTATAAAAGGTGACATTACTAAGATTTCAATGTCATCTGTGTCAACCAAAAAAACTCAGAGGGCTGCAAAATTTTTTTTTTTAAGTTTATTTGGGGTTCTTAATTGCAATTTGGGAAACAGATTAGGGTAAAACCAAAAAAGAGTTCTGGGGAAGAGAGAGTTTGAGGGCATGTATTTCAAACGATCTAGGATTCCAGAAAAGGCAAAAGGGAAAAGGAAATATTTAGAGTTATAATGACAACGAAGAAAATACTGCATTTTCTACAGTCCCTCTGGTACATGAGTAAAGAAAAAAATTATCATCAAGTGACTTCAAGAAAAATATAACTTTTCCCAAAACCCAGACTTCAGTTAGAAAAGCAGAAACGAGCTATAGAAGGGGAGTTTGAGGATATATGGGCCTTAATTCTGCAGACCTTGAATTCCAGAGGACAACAATGGAAGGATGGTAGCAAGTCCAGCTAATGGATGATAAACAGAACAATTATGCCTTTTTTAGCAGCTGAATTAAATAGGCATGTACCCATTTCCTTTTCCAATAACTCATTCCCTTGCAACTGAAATATAAAGGAATTGGTCAATTACCTAACAATTAATAAAGAAGAAACAAACCCCAAATTTAAAGACAGTGATACTCTTTCTAAAATTCAGCTGTCAGTGGAACCCCGATACCCACTGGTTGCTGTTTACCTGGAAATGAGTAATCATTTAGGCTGTGCTGAAACACCAGTGTAGTGTAAGCTCTGACAGCTCCTTTTTCTTTTTTTCTTTTTTTTGCAAGTGTCTGACTTAAGCTTTGATTGCCTAGGCATCTACTTCAAAGAGGCATCCACTTCAAAGATGGCTATCTCTAATAAACACTTTGCCTGCCACATGACTAAGAGCCAGGCCTGCTTTTATGTTTTAAATTCACCAATAAAAAGTGAGCCTGAAAATCCCTAAGCCTCCACCCTCAACCCCATAAAAGCAGAACCCCAGGCTTCCTCTCTCTCAGCAACCTCTCTGTATGGCTCCAGTGGTGCCATACAATTCCCAGGACTTCTAAGCAATAAACTTTGTCTCTTTCAAAGTTTCCTGATGGTCATTGCTGAGGCCATCTTGCAATCATAATAAGAACACAAGATCTGGTCCAGTCACAGCATTAGTTATTGATAGGCAGAGACAGGCTCAAAAACAACTTATGTAATATAAAAAAATTTTTTTGGGTGGGGACACCTATTCACCCCTCCCCCATGCATACGTTTTTGCTCTGGGGAGAGTATTACAACTTTTCTCCTGTGGCCATACGTGGGGATTATTAGAACAATTTAATTTTCTCTCTGCCTCTACAATTAAGAAAGGAGCCAAAGTGAACCCTCTCAAGGGTCTGCTTTCATTTGTATCCGCTTCTTTTTATGGGGTTGCATTCTGACTCCTCTGACCTCTGAGTAAAATAGCTGTGCAAGTGACTAAGTAAATAAATCTCTTCAAATTAAAGTTCTGTATTATTAATCCCATTAACAGTATATCAAAACTTACATTCTCTAATCAACTTCAGTAGTAATAAATTTGTATATTTTTTCTCTTAACATTCTGATTACTGTGTCATGTCTTGCTATTTGTTCCAACCCCGGGAATAAAGTGTTGTTATTTTTCTTCTTCTGTCCCCCCACTTATCCTAAAGATTATCTCTGTAAATAGCCCGAGGAATACTCCAAATAATAATTTGTATAGCTTTTCTGCTGTATGTGCATGTTTAGATTTAACTACTTCTTTTTTGGCTCATAAATTATTCCATAAATTTTTACAAGAGCTATTCAAAAAGCTTAATTTGTAATAAAACAATTTCCTTATTCCTAATATAATTTATTTTTGTCCACGTGCTGGCATCACCACTCCTGGAATTGTCTCTTTACAAGTATGATTGACCATGGGGAGCCCCACACCTCCCACCAAAACTCAAGTTGGTCTTGCCAAAAAGACCCCAAAATAGTCTCAGCAGAGTCTGACTTCAGTTTATCCCTCAAGTTATGAATTACTCAACCATACATAATTAATAATTAATATAAGACATCAACAGTAATATCAATATGGAGCTAAGACAGCAGAGCCATGTCTCTACTTCTTTACATGCTTTTGTTCATAATGAGATAGAAAAAATGGCCACATGACTTTCATAAATGTTAGAAGCATGACTCCTCATATACTGTGAACAATTCCTGTAATTAGGCGAACATACAATATCCATAGAAAATAAAATATCATGCAGACTCAATGTAATCTAATGTATTTTTAAAAAAGAAAATTTTCAGAGAAAAATTATCTTGGAAGATTTAGCACTACCTAAATTTTAGTCAATCTTTTACATTACCTTATTATCATTGATATTTGCTACAGTTCCACAAAGTATACTTTTCTGATCGTAGCTTTTCAAAAAATTTTACATAAGTTATACTTATGCAGTTTTTTTAGAATCCAAGAAAATGCCTACACTCTGGTATATACAGTATTCAACCTCATTTAGAGTGGAAAACTGCTTGTTTTTTTGAGATGACTATTTTATTTTCCAGCACCTATTTTTTAGCCTTTCACTGTTACAAATATCTTAAGTCCAAGTTAATGTTAAAAGACCTAACAGCTCAAATTTCCCCCTTTTTGTCTTATCAGGCTTTGAAAGGTGGATTAAGAAAGAAAACAATCCCAAAGCTAAAAAAATAAAAAGGTTAAATATTGTAAAGTAATTACTGTGATGGTGAGTATATTCTTCTGTGTCCTGATTTAAGTATCTCTAAATTTTCTTTTATAAAAATCTATAAAGGAAAGGGCTACTGTGAGTTCTTCTATATTTTCAAATAAATATGCATATTTAAAATAATTTATCATATATAGATATAGATGTGATGACATAATATTTGTTCAACCTGAAGACTATTCTTGCAATTCATGCATTTTTAATGAATCATTTACAGTAATTATGTGCACCTTAAAGGTCCATGAACTGACTTTGGTTGACATTGTCTCTTTTAATTCATGAAAGTACATTTTCTATTTAGGGTTATGATAGGAAAACACAAATTATTGTTTACATATTTGAAGCTCATGTTTACTGCTGTGTTATAGGAAGTTGTCAATAATACACTAGTTTGCAGTAGAGTTTTTCTTTTTTTCTTAATTCTGGAGAAACAATAAAAATTTCTCAGAAAGAATGAATATCTAAAGAAAATAAGAATGAATTATAATCAAACTAGCATTCCATTCAAATAAATGTCCAATGTGATTCTATAGTTCTTGCAGGGCATCATATAGCATGTTTTGTAAAGTAGATATTTTGTGGGCCTCTTTTATCTTTATTAGAAAATTATACCTGTGTATTTATATGCATTATTGGAAGTTTTGATGCTATTTTCCATCTCTTAGTTTCTCTTCATAATTACCTCCTAGATTTAGAGTTATTTCCATTACTGCCAGATTTTCCTATCAAGACCTGTATCTCTGATACTTGTTTCATTTGATTGATACCCTAAAACCCAAAGAAGGTGGGTGAAAAATGTCTCTTAAGACTGAATCTTGACACTTGCAAACAGTGTCCAAATCCTGTATTTTTCATAACCATAAGACTAGCATATCAGCAAGTTCATAAATATTCAAAATAATATTCAAATACTCAAATTGGAATGTTAGTTCAATTTCAGAAAACATTTGAAACACTGAAGGTGAAATTAAAAAAGAAAATCCTGGCTTACCTAGAATTTCTTTTAGGCCAACTAAGAAAATGCACTTTAAATTCTTAGGATTTAAGAAGTAGGGGTTAGATGTCCCAATATATGCTTCTGGCTATGTTAAATTAGCTTGAAACAGACTAATTAACCTACTGAAAACAACTAAGAAAATCAAATAGAATATATATTAAAAATCTGTTTGAAGGCATTAAAGAGTTACCAAGGCAACAAAAACTTGAGGGGTCAGTACCATGGCATAAGGCCTGAGCCCGACCTTCTGTGCTCCAACTATCCCTGATCCACTTGCTGATTTGAATACAACCAGGGAAAGGCAGAGGTGCTGAGGAGACGTGTTCACAGTCTTCACACACGTTAGAATAAACTGAACTGGACCTTGGGTCCTTGTGAGGTGGAAGGAAACCAGCAAACACTCACGATATTTGCTTGGAATCTCTGAGAAGGTACATCTGAGGTGCAGGGTTAAACAAATACCTAGCCTTCACAAAGAGTTAATCTCAGCTTTGAATCAGCTCAATTTCCAGTCAGATCATTGTGATGTCCCCCACCTTAGATTACAGTCATGAGTCAGAGGATTTAGAAGAATTTCCCAAATTCTTATGAAAATTTGGAGGCAAAAATCAGAACTTAGGTGTGGACAAGTGAGAGATCCATGGTAAACAATCCAGATTTGGTTGATACTCATGAAAATCAGCAAACAAAAAAGAACATCTCTTATAAAAAGAAATTCAAGTGGGAAATGGTATATTCTCGATGGGCTAAAGTGATCTGCCAGAAATAAAAATGTGTTTTCTTTAAAAATAGAAAACTATTGATATTTGCACTCCATTTGTGGATATTTTTTTTCCAGAAGAAAATCACTCATTTATAACATACACCTGGTGCAGAAGTGCTCACTTTGTAAAAATATGTGAAAATGGGTGAAATATAAAAAAACATGTGTTTAGATGATGAATCCCTAAGAATAAGGAAGCTCACAAGGTAAGCCTATATTAGATCTACCTCTCTGACTGGGAACAATTCCCCAACTGTGGCACAGCAAGCTAGAATCCAAGCAGAGTGCCTTGTTCCCAGGGAGCTGAGAGGTCAGAGGAAAGTTTTCAGGAGAAGTGAAGCAACTGGCATTTGAGAAATTTTGACATTGAAAAAAGAAATTATGCAGCAGGGGAAGCAAGGGTACACTCTGAGTCCCTGAATGAGGGCTCGGCTGGTGAGATCCAAGAAAAGCCTCCCTGAATCTCCTCAGAGAATGGGCCAGTTGAGAGAACAGGGATACTTGTGGTTGAACAATTCTGAAGGAAGTTAGAGATCTGGCCCCAGTGGAAATGAGAGTCTATTTGAGAGGCTGATAAAAGGATACAAACTTTGAGATATAAGATGAATAAGTCCTGAGGATCTAATGTATAGCATAGCGACTATAGTTGATAATACTCTGTTGTATAATTGAAATCTGCTAAGAAAGTAGATCTTAAATCGTCTCATAAAATAAGTATGTGAGGTGATAGGTGTTAATTAACTTGACTGTGGCAATTCTTTCACAATGTATTCTGTATCACATCATCACTCTCTCCACTTTAAATATATTACAGTTTTATTTGCCTATTATACCTCAACAGAGCTGAATAAAAGATCAAACCAATGTACAAAAATATAACAGAATCCAAAAGGTCTAAAACTTTTCATGAAACAAAGAGTAAGCAATACAAATTGCCAGACTTGTGAAGAAACAGGAAATGTGACCTATAGTCTATGCAAATGCAGTCTATAGAAACCAGTCCCAAGATGGCCTAAATGTTGCACTCAGCTGACAATTAATTTAAGGCAGCTATTATAAATATTCAGAAAAATTAAAGGATATATGATTGAAAAAATAGGGTAGTCAGTAGAGAAATAAAAACTATTGTACAAACACATTAACCAGATTATTACCGATCTGCATCACCTCTGGATCATGATATGTATCCAGAACAAACACTGAAGTTGACATGGCAGTCATTTAGATACCTACAAGCATCAAGTTTTCTTGTTCTTTTTGTTGATCATTTCTTCATTATTCTGATAGGAGAGAGAATGCATAGTATTTTTTGCGAGTTTGGAGATCACATCTGACTAACATCACCAAGACAAGTATTTCATGGTACTTCAAAGTCATATTCCATAAAAACCTATCCCATTATTTATTTTTAAAACCTTTTTTAGAAAATACAGTGGGTTTTCCCCCTTAATTTGCATGTAAATATTTCAATTTCATCAGCATTTGAAAAATTAGTCCCCTATCTGATGACTCTTAGGTGTAAGGATCTTAGGAGCACAAAAATTAAAGGGCCAGTTGCCCATTAACAATGTTTCATATTGAATCATTAGAGAGAGGAGAAGATAACCAAGAGGAGAAAGAAAAATAAAGATTCAAAGTGACAATCCTAGACTTCTGATTTCTATGGATTTGTTCTGATGGGTGAGATGGAAGAACATTACTTGTCTTCTGTTCTTAATACAAACAGAACTTAAAATCCTGACTCAGTCACAGGGGACTGTATGTGACAATGACATCAACGATATCTGTACATTTTTTCCCTTTATTATGAGTTATCATGAAGGTCTTGTACAAGTCATTTATTGTGAACTTTTAATGTTTTTGTTTGCTTGCTTGTTTCCAAGAGAAAAACCATTGCAGCCAAAAACAATACCACTCAAACCAAACCAAAAAATACTTGGCATGTGATGTTACTAGAAATTTTGCCAATCTTTCTTCTAAAAGGAGGAAGTATTCACCACCATTGTAGCTAGAATGAATCTGACTTCTGCTTTCTCACAGCACCAGTTTTCCAAATTCTATATAATTTTCATCGACCTTTTACATCAGCATACTTGGTTCAATTGAAGTTCATAAACAATCTCATTTTGTATTCTGTCTTGGCATGGTCACCAAACTAATTTAAGCTATATGAGCATATATATAAAAAATAATGAAGGCTTTTTGCCAAAGTGGTTCCATTTTAATATCCAATATAGTTGCAGTTCACAAATCACGTAAATACTCACAATGAAGTATTCAAAACTGAAATTAGACTTAGCAGCACTATGCAACATTTCATATCCTTTCCTGGCAGACACTTTTATTTCCTATTGCTTTAAAGAGAAATCATGAAAAAATGCATAATGAGTTCTGGAAATTGAAATCAGTTAAACAGATAAAATCCCATTAATGATTTATTACATGATTTTCTATGGCTTGTAACCTGTAGTACATGATTAAATTACACCATTAAGACCGTCTGAACTTTACTATTTTGAGAACATCTAACTTTAAGAAATAGCTTTCCATTTACAGTAACAATGTTTTATTATTAGTTTTTTGGCCATCCACTAAATACTTCATGAACAGCATTTAATAGGCATTTCTAATTAAATATTCACTTTGAATCTAAGGATTTTTTTATCCTTTCTTCCTCCCCAAACCACATCAAAATAAAAGTACATAATACAGAGTTTTAAAAGATCATGGGGAAAGTAAAACTGAATGGGAGTTAACTATACAGCAAGGCATGCAACCAATTTCGGAAAGATGAAAAGTGAATGAAGGATTAGCCAACAGGAGACACAGAATATCAAGCTCCTTCCCAAAGGAAATAACAAGCAGGAGCTTGATAATTTTTTACCCTCAAACTCAAGAAAACCCCAAGATTTGGATTCACTGAATGATACAAAACATGGGTGTGGAATAATGATAAGAACTTGTAGACTATTTCAAGTCTCTGAGAGGTAGAGTTAGATCCCAAGGTCTCTGCCTCTATTCCAGAAACTAGATATCCTTCAGGATAATTTATGGATCAAAGGATCCAGAGAGACTTCTCTAAAGAATCTCAAAGTGACAGAGTAAAGAGCAGAGCCCTGACATTATGTTTCCTGAAGCATTATCATGTTATATTGCCAATCTCCATCCCCCTATTCCCTTACCATCATTACCCCCATAGGGCTGGCCAGGTTGCTGCCTGAGCAAAGTCCATGGATACCTCAGAAGAAAAATGGGTAGAGATGCTGGGAATTTAGCATTGTTTTCTACAAAAACTTGAAGTAATGAGTGTTTGGGCTATAGGTTTCACACCTAAAGTTTCAATATTGTGATTGAACTAATAATATGGTGATAATAAATTAGATTAACATAGAAAATAGCCTATAAATTTCACATTTGATCATTTTGATTTTCAAAGTAGCCTATATAAGGTATATGCGAAATTATTTTGCTTCATATTTCTGATTCGATAAGTTTTGGTACTTACATAGACCACTTCACACAAATATTTTGAAAGCAAAAATACCTGAGAAAAGCATTCAATTATAAGGATTTTGTGAGATGAATTAAGCAATCATACTAAATGAAATACTTTGTGTAAAAGTTATATTTCCTTTCTGAAGATCTTTATTGAGTCATCACTATGAAAATGTCAAATAAAGAAGTGTGGTATTGACATTCCTCTTGATGCAGATTTTCAGAGGTGTGGGCTTTCCTCACAATTTGTTAATTACCCTTCCAAATAAGCAATACTAAATAAAATTGTCTAAAACTGAATCTTTGAATAATGCCTGTGATATGCTACTTCCATATTTTTCACATATCTCAAAAATTAATACCATGATTTACTTTGTTTTGCTCAAGCTAAGTAAACTGAAGTCATCCTTGACTCCTTTTTTAAATATATATATATTTCATGTAATCCATCACAAACTATTTCAAAACTATCTAAAATACATATTTCATTCTCCATCACCATTCCCCTTATTACATACTTAATACTAATTCTGGATTACTGCAATAGCTCCAAAGTGATCTTCTTACCTTCATCCCTGCCCACCAAGCCCACAAAGACTATTCTATGTAGCAGCCAAATCGGTACTTTAAAATTCTAAGTCAAACAAGGCCACTGAACTCCCTAATCAGAAAACTGCAACGGCTTTCCTGCGCCTTACTGCCCTCCTTAGTGTTCTTTAAGAATTCCACACAGGGCTTCCCTGGTGGCGCTGTGGTTGAGAGTGCGCCTGCTGACAGGCGACACTGGTTTGTGCCCCCGTCCGGGAAGATACCACATGCCGCGGAGCGGCTGGGACCGTGAGCCACGGCCGCTGAGCTGTGCGTCTGGAGCCTGTGCTCCGCAACAGGAGAGGCCACAACAGTGAGAGGCCCGCGTACCAAGAGAATTCCACACAGCTTCTCAACTTAAAATTGTTTTGCACTTGCTGTCCCTATCCTTCATAGATATTTGTACAGCTCAAAAGCAAATTCCATTAACATTATAATATAAATAATATGTTATGTGTGCTATATTTTATATATATATATATATGTCTCTCTGCAATTTTACATAATCTATGGTGTGTGTGTATACAACACATGTATGTACATCATGTATTATATGCATGCATATATATATATATATATATATATACATATAATTTATTAATAATGGATGCTACGTTGAATAAAGGTTTGGACATCATCTGGATCTTCCTGCATATGGTAGAGTATATGATAGAAGAGACTTTCTTTTCTTGTATATTGCCATATGTCCAATGACTAAGATAATATCTGTAACATAATAAGTAGAGCCTCAATAAAAAATTTTAAGCTTAAATGGATGAAAGACTAACATACTGATTCTATATTTGTAAATATTTATTTTTGAACTGTTTTTCAGTGTTTTTGGTTTTAAAGACTCATCTATTAATGTTGTTTGTAGCCCCAGAATAAAACTTATATAACTTACATCTGCAAATATATGAAAAATAGTGTGGTAAATTTAACTATTAGATTTTAAAATACATAGTCACATAGATTATTTTTCAAATATTCTGATTTCTCCTGCTTGATGAGATAATCTTCACTTATTCAACATACTGCCATGTTGACCTAACTTAATTTTGACGTTTCAAATTTGCTATACTGTTTTAAATTATCCTATACTCTCTCTCTTTAATAATGTACCCAGAAAACAATGACAATTGGAGATATGTCTTTTTTCCTTGTTTTTTCAAGCTAACAGTCAATACACACCGCCTTTAACTTAGCATTATATTTATTTAAACAAACAACATAGCTTTCTTGAAAGACAAAAAAATAGTTTTCATACATCATCATAAAATATTGAAATTCTAAATTCTTTCAGCATGCTCTGGGAAATTCTTTCATTCTGCTCTTCCAAACAGAATGCAAATTACACTAAATAATAAACTTTCACTCATTTGCCAAGGTCTTTAAAGTAAAAAAAAGTGATTGCTTACCTTTAAATCACTTTGATCTTCTAACATATACCTGATTAATTGGTCTTCTGCAATCTGGCCAGAGGAAATGAAAAAAAAAATAGCTGTGGTTAGCAATAGTGCTATTTTTTCATTTGAAAATATATTATTAAATTGAAATAAAACAGTTGATTTCTCTAAAATAAAATTGCTGAAATAAAAAATGTATGAATAAAACTTTAGACTAGCTATCAAATTTTTAATCAGTTTTCAGCCAATTTTGCATTCCAACATTCCTAATGTTGATCTATTGTCTAAATTTTGAAAGAACGTATATCAGCTGACCCTGCATAAATATATACATTTATAATACATACATAAATGCTTCTATATAATTTTAATACACCATATTCTCCCTAACTTTATGCCAGTGATTTACAATGATAATTATCAATATACTTTGGACTACAGGTTGATGTTAAAAGGTAAATTTATACTCATTAACTATTATTTCAAAATATATGTCTTATTTAAAAAAATGACATATCCTGTAAGGAGGATTTCTAGACAAATTATCCATATTTCTCAAGAAATCATTTGCTTAGGTATCATGTTGATTTTTCATGTTAAAATATTTGTCAGTCATTTACTCTAATTTTTATGCATTCCTGTTTTCTGAGAAATTATAAACCACCAAATATATTATAATTTTGATTCCTCTAGAAAATATATGTTTTTCCAAATTAGTTTTTAATGACAGTATCATCCACATAGTTCTGTTTCATGAAAATCCAAATTAAATCACTTTTTATGCTTTATTGTTATAACTCTTTGGGGTAATTTTCATTCTATTGTTATCTAGTCATTGTAAAGAACACTTAGAAAGACCTTTCAATAACATTTTTGCTCACTATTAATTTTGGAAGTGTTCACCAGGCAATTTTATGGTAAGTGGCAAATTACTCCTAGTAGTTTAATGAAGTCCCTTTTTACTCACAATGCTCCTTTATTTATTGCTCTCCCTTTTTTCTGCATCAATTTAATATGTATTAGTCATTCAAGGACATAATTAAGAAAGAGAGTTTCTTTCTAATTCTCAGGACAAATTTTCAATATTTTTTATAAACCTATAAGAATTCAGTGGGTAAAGCAAAAAGAAAAAAATCACTGAGTGCTTTTCTGGGAGAAAGCCATATAGATATTCTGAAGCAAAGCCAATAACTAAATTACTTGATATTATAGATTAACACAATGTTGAGCCGGGGAAAAGTTATAAAGGAATCATGAATATTTTAAAACACTTATGGATAAATATAATTTTAAAATTACAGTGTTTTAAGTTTATTACTTAATTTCATCATCTTTATGCAATGATAATAATGAATACTTTTGAGCAAATCTAAATGGCAGAGCAGAAAGCTGAAAAACATTTAAATTATCTTACACTCATACAAACATATCATTTCCTTTCTATTTTTACATTAACTACAGTATGATTTACTTGCAATTTAAAACCCAAGCTTCAAAGTCATATAGGCTCCTTCCTGATAGCTTCTAAATTGATGTCATTCCATATAAATTCTTTAAAATGCATACAATATGTTTTCCATACATAAGAAACTGTAATATCTGCTTTTAATATGACGTTTTATCCTTAGTGACTATTGTATTGACACAATTTTTATCATAAGCTACCATCAAAATAATCTTTTTGAAAACCCTAAACTATCAGTAAGTGTTAGAACATTTCTTCCATATTATAGATGGTGGGAATAAATATTTTAGCAACATTTTGACATATTACTAAGGACTCAGGTAGGTAAGAGTCAGAATTATTTTAGTTTCGGCATGAAGTTGCAATAGTTTTGAAATGCCCCTAATTATTAGAAAGGCAGAAATCAGATAATACCTCCCAGTATCAGTTTCCTGATTACCTCCCATGGTTTGACTTAAGAAACTCTATTAATACTCCACTACAATTTTGAATGAATTTACCCTATTAAAAATAGAATCTGGGCTTCCCTGGTGGCGCAGTGGTTGAGAGTCTGCCTGCCGATGCAGGGGACACAGGTTCGTGCCCGGGTCCGGGAAGATCCCACATGCCATGGAGCGGCTAGGCCCGTGAGTCATGGCCACTGAGCCTGTGCGTCCAGAGCCTGTGCTCCGCAACGGGAGAGGCCACAACAGTGAGAGGCCCGCGTACCGCAAAAAAAAAAAAAAAAATCTGGTATCATACTGTCTTACTTGTACTCATATTAAGCATGCCATCTTAATGATTTCAGTTTTGTTTGCATTAAAATCATGTGTCCATATTTTTTAAAAAGATATTAAAAGAAAAGACCCTTCCTTTGTCTCACTTGTTTTTCATTAAACTCTTAACTAAATAAAATTAAATAATTTCCAAGGTCTTTTTTGATATAATCCAATAAAATATGAATCACCTAAATTTTAAAAAATATTAGCTATTCTCAGAAATCTAGCAGAACAATTTCTTAGTGAGGATTGGAGAATGTGGAGGCATTCTTAGAAGCTTGTTTCAGGATAGTAATAGAACTATATGAACTCTATAATCAAAATCTTTCCAAGATTAATCTGAAAATAGGTTGCCAGTGGTTAGAGTAGGCAAAGGAGGTAAAATTATCACCACCTTTGTCTCGTTTTTGTAATTAATCCTGTTTTTAGCAAGATTCCTCTATTGGCCCTAATACCAAAGGCTGAAGTTTTGAATAACCAATTATTAAATGAGAATTAAGTATTGGATTTGGTTGGTGGTGGAAATGTGACAAGAACGGAGATTATCAGTACTCAGGACTCTCTATGCTGTAACATGCTACAAAACTCAAACCTTTAACTTTACTAGTAGTACCACTTGTAAATTACCATTTTCTACTTTGCCATCCACCTGACATAATCATTTTAATAAAGACAAGTTCTGAGATTATTTTGCTATATTGGTTATTGCTTACTTTGTCTAATTTCCCATTTGAAAAGATGCCTGATGAATTGCACACCCTTTCAAATAGTATGTACCTTGGGAAGTATTATGTTTTCCTGGAAAGATTATCTAAGACTTAAAAGGCTTAATAATATATTTTGTGAACTATGACTAAATAAGAGAACATTTTATGTGTTAGCATTTTTCCTAGTGAGTAAAACCTGAATCAGGACCATCTGATTTCTCCATCTAAGTGTAGGGTACCCAAATGATGAAGCAAAGAAAAAAATGGGGAACTGCATAATGCTAACAGATTCAAAGACAGAGATTAGTGATTAGCAGTTACATTACAGCAATTTAAATATAAAAGGATTTTACTTTTAGGAATTTGATTATGGAAAATCTTATTATATTTAATTTCACTGGTTGAACTAAATGCCACTCTAGACCAGCAGAATAAAATGTTAGTACATTTGAGAATAAATCAAATGATTATCTGAAACAAAGAAAGAATGAAGTTTGGAAAAAAGTAAGAAAGACACAGTGATCTGTGACAAATGATAAACCAGGTGTGATGGTTAATTTCATGTATCAACTTGGAGGGTGTTCTTGGATGAGATTAACAGTTAAGTCAGTGAGCTTTAAGTAAACAGAGGGAATTCCCTGGCAGTCCAGTGGATAGGACTCTGTGCTTTCACTGCCAAGGGCCTGGGTTCAATCCCTGATGGGGGAACTAAGATCCCACAAGCCAAGCAGCACAGCCGAAAAAAAAAAGTAAGCAGATTGCTCATGTGGCAGGCCTCATCTAATTAGTTGAAGACCTGAAAGGGAAAAAAAAAAAAAAATCCAGCTTCCATAAGCAAGACAGAGCTCTTCAGCAGACTTTCATTGGACTGGAATTGTAGCATCAGCTCTCTTGGGTCTCTAGCCTGTGGGCCTACACTGCAGGTTTTGGACTTACCGGCCTCCATAATTACATGAGTCAATTCCTTATAACAAATCTTTTTCTATCTCTATTACATGCTATTGATTGTATTTCTTCAGAGAACTCTAGTACAGCAGGATAACAAGTAATTACAGTCCATAAAGAGAGGAAAGAGAGATAAAGACAGGGGAAGACTGGCAGAAAAATTAATTATATTATTGCTAAAATTTTTCAAAGATAAAAAGTCATAAACCCAAGCAAGTTAATTAAAGTGTTTATAGATTAGATGATTCACCAAAATGACATGCAGTTTCAGCAGAAATACATTGAAATTCCAGTAGGCAATTTTAATATAAATATTAAGAAGGTGACTCTAAAATGTACATAGAAATGTAAAGATCTAGGAGGTCAAAAAGAAACAAAAAAAGACAAAGTTCAAGAACTTGTTAATATTAATATCAAATCTAACTATAAACTTATAGAAATCAAGAGAATATAGCATTGGAATAAAGGAAGAAAATGAGATCAATGGATCAGAATACAGAGTCTATGTAGAGAAACATAGTTAAAAGGTCAGTAGATGTTTTTTAAAGTGCTAAACAATTTATTAGAGAAAGAAAAATTTTTAATAAAATAATGATGGCACAACTGAATATTCATATGGAAAAAAAAACTGCCTCATACCTTATGCAAACTTTGAGATGCATTAGAGAACTAAATGTAAAGATTTAAAATTTTAAATTTAAATCTTCTGGTTGAACACGTATAAAAACCTCATTGAAACCTGGAAATTATTTAAATATTTCTTATACAAGATACTGTAAGCAATAATTATCAAAACATTGTTGTATTAAATTTCAAAAAAATACACTTAAAGAAAGTTCACTTAATGACACTGTATTACAGAACTTATAACTTCTTGGAATTTGTACCAGGGTATATAAATAATTTCTATAGACAAATGCCCCCTCAAAAAGCAAATTACTTGAACAAAATCTTCACAAAGGAAAACATATAAATGTCTGTTAACCACATGAAAAACCACATGAAAAAGTAATCCATATCATTGGTCAATAAGAAAATGTCATTAAACCAACAATTAGAAAAAAATACTGTGTGAAAGAGTTATTCATACAGGAAAGAAAAACAACTTACTATCTATCCATACACAAGAATAAATTTCTAATTGATTAAAGACTGAGGCGAGAGACTTTTTCTTCCCTCTTCGTTTCCTGGTGCGCGAGTAGAGGGGATTAAGAGCGCTGCTTAAAGGAGCTCCAGAGACGGGCACGAGCCGCGGCAAAAAGCCCGGACCCCAGAGACGGACATGAAACGCTAAGGCTGCTGCCGCTGCCACCAAGAAGCCTGTGTGCGCACAGGTCACTATCCACACTCACCTTCCGGGGAGCCTGTGCAGCCCGCCACTACCAGGGTCTCGGAATCCGGGACAACTCCCCCGGGAGAACGCACGGCGTGCCTCAGGCTGGTGCAATGTCACGCCGGCCTCTGCCGCCGCAGGCTTGCCCCACACTCCGTGCCCCTCCCTCCCCTCGGCCTGAGTGAGCCAGAACCCCCGAATCAGCTGCTCTTTTAACCCCGTCCTGTCTGAGCGAAGAACAGACGCCCTCCGGCCGACCTACACGCACAGGTGGGGCCAAATCCAAAGCTGTGCCCCTGGGAGCTGTGAGAACAAAGAAGAGAAAGGGAAATCTCTCCCAGCAGCCTCAGAAGCAGCAGATTAAAGCTCCACAATCAGCTTGATGTATCCTGCATCTGTGGAATACATGAATCGACAACGAATCATCCCAAATTAAGGAGGTGGAATTTGAGAGCAAGATTTATGATTTTTTCCCCTTTTCCTCTTTTTCTGTGTATGTGTATGCTTCTGTGTGAGATATTGTCTGTATAGCTTTGCTTCCACCATTTGTCCTAGGGTTCTACTGTATGTTTTTTTTTCTTAATAATTATTTTTTATTTTAATAAATTAATTTTATTTTACTTTGTCTTTTTTCTTTCTTTCTTTCCTTCCTTCCCTCCTTTAGACAACGAATCATCCTAAATTGAGGTGGTGGATTTTGAGAGCAAGATTTATGATTTTCTCCCCTTCTCCTCTTATTGTGTGTATGTGTATGCTTCTGTGTGAGATTTTGTCTGTAGAGCTTTGCTTGCACCAATTGTCCTAGGGCTCTAGCTGTCTGGTGTTTTTTTTGTTTTTTTTAAAATTTTTTTTCTTTTTTTTCTCTTAATAATTATTTTTTTATTTTAATAACTTTATTATATTTTATCTTACTTTATTTTATTTTACTTTATCTTCTTACTTTTTTTCCTTCCCTCCTACCTCCTTCCTCCCTCCCTCCCTCCCTCCCTCCTTTCTTTCTTTCTTTCTTTCTACTTCTGCTAATTCTTTCTTTCTACTTTTTCTCCCTTTTATTCTGAGCCATGTGGATGTAAGGCTCTTGGTGCTGCAGCCAGGAGTCAGTGCTGTGCCTCTGAGGTGGGACAGCCAACTTCAGGACACTGGTCCACAAGAGACCTCCCAGCTCCACATAATAACAAATGGCGAAAATCACCCAGCGATCTCCATCTCAACACCAGTACCGAGCTTCACTCAACGACCAGCAAGGTACAGTGCTAGACATCCTATGCCAAACAACTAGCAAGACAGGAACACAACCCACCCATTAGCAGAACGGCTGCCTAAAATCATACTAAGTCCACAGACAGCCCAAAACACACCACCAGACGTGGACCGGCCTACCAGAAAGACAAGATCCAGCCTAATCCACCAGAACATAGGCATGAGTCCCCTCCACCAGGAAGCATACACAACCCACTGAACCAACCTTAGTCACTAAGGACAGATACCAAAACCAACAGGAACTACGAACCTGCAGCCTGCAAAAAAGGAGACCCACAAACACAGTAAGATAAGCAAAATGAGAAGACAGAAAAACACACAGCAGATGAAGGAGCAAGATAAAAACCCACCAGACCTAACAAATGAAGAGGAAATAGGCAGTCTACCTGAAAAAGAATTCAGAATAATGATAGTAAAGATGATCCAAAATCTTGGAAATAGAAGAGACAAAATGCAAGAAACATTTAACAAGGACCTAGAAGAAATAAAGATGAAAGAAACAACAATGAAAACAAAATAAATGAAATTAAAGGTACTCTAGATGGGATCAATAGCAGAATAACTGAGGCAGAAGAACGGATAAGTGACCTGGAAGATAAAATAGTGGAAATAAAAACTTCAGAGCATAATAGAGAAAAAAGTATGAAAAGAACTGAGGACAGTCTCAGAGACCTCTGGGACAACATTAAATGCACCAGCATTCGAATTATAGGGGTTCCAGAAGAAGAAGAGAAAAGGAAAGGGACTGAGAAAATATTTGAAGAGATTATAGTTGAAAACTTCCCTAATATAGGAGAGGAAATAGTTAATCAAGTCCAGGAAGCACAGAGAGTCCCATACAGGATAAATCCAAGGAGAAATACGCCAAGACACATATTAATCAAACTGTCAAAAATTAAATACAAAGAAAACAGATTAAAAGCAGCAAGGGAAAAACAACAAATAACACAAAAGGGAATCCCCATAAGGTTAACGGCTGATCTTTCAGCAGAAACTCTGCAAGCCAGAAGGAACTGGCAGGACATATTTAAAGTGATGAAGGAGAAAAACCTGCAACCAAGATTACTCTACCCAGCAAGGATCTCATTCAGATTTGACAGAGAAATTAAAACCTTTACAGACAAGCAAAAGCTGAGAGAGTTCATCACCACCAAAACAGCTTTACAACAACTGCTAAAGGAACTTCTCTAGGCAAGAAACACAAGAGAAGGAAAAGACCTACAACAACGAACCCAAAACAATTAAGAAAATGGGAATAGGAACATACATATCGATAATTACCTTAAATGTAAATGGACTAAATGCTCCCACCAGAAGACACAGTTTGGCTGAATGGATACAAAAACAAGACCCATATATTTGCTGTCTACAAGAGACCCACTTCAGACCTAGAGACACATACAGACTGAAAGTAAGGGGATGGAACAGGATAGAAAGCCCAGAGATAAACCCATGCACATATGGACACCTTATCTTTGATAAAGGTGGCAGGAATGTACAGTGGAGAAAGGACAGCCTCTTCAATAAGTGGTGCTAGGAAAACTGGTCAGGTACATGTAAAAGTATGAGATTAGATCACTCCCTAACACCATACACAAAAATAAGCTCAAAATGGATTAAGGACCTAAATGTAAGGCCAGAAACTATCGAACTCAGAGGAAAACATAGGCAGAACACTCTATGACATAAATCACAGCAAGATCCTTTTTGATGCACCTCCTAGAGAAATGGAAATAAAAACAAAAATAAACAAATGGGACCTAATGAAACTTCAAAGCTTTTGCACAGCAAAGGAAACCATAAACAAGACCAAAAGACAACCCTAAGAATGGGAGAAAATATTTGCAAATGAAGCAACTGACAAAGGATTAATCTCCAAAATTTACAAGCAGCTCCTGCAGCTCAATAACAAAAAACCAAACAACCCAATCCAAAAATGGGCAGAAGACCTAAATAGACATTTCTCCAAAGAAGATATACAGTCTGCCAACAAACACATGAAAGAATGCTCAACATCATTAATCATTAGAGAAATGCAAATCAAAACTACAATGAGATATCTTCTCACACCAGTCAGAATGGCCATCATCAAAAAATCTAGAAACAACAAATGCTGGAGAGGGTGTGGAGAAAAGGGAACCCTCTTGCACTGTTGGTGGGAATGTAAATTGATACAGCCACTGTGGAGAATAGTATGGCGGTTCCTTAAAAAACTACAAATAGAACTACCATACGACCCAGCAATCCCACTGGGCATATACCCTGAGAAAACCATATTTCAAAAAGAGTCATGTACCAAAATGTTCATTGAAGCTCTATTTACAATATCCCAGAGATGGAAACAACCTAAGTGTCCATCATCAGAATAATGGATAAATAAAATGTGGCACATATATACAATGGAATATTACTCAGCCATAAAAAGAAACGAAATTGAGCTATTTGTAATGAGGTGGATAGACCTAGAGTCTGCCATACATAGTGAAGTAAGTCAGAAAGAGAAAGACAAATACTGTATGCTAACACATATATATGGAATTTATGAAAAAAAAAGTCATGAAGAACCTTGGGGTAAGACAGGAATAAAGACACAGGCCTACTAGAGAATGGACTTGAGGATATGGGGAGGGGGAAGGGTAAGCTGTGACAAAGCGAGAGAGAGGCATGGACATATATACACTACCAAACGTAAGGTAGATAGCTAGTGGGCAGCAGCCGCATAGCACAGGGAGATCAGCTAGGTGCTTTGTGACCGCCTGGAGGGGTGGGATAGGGAGGGTGGGAGGGAGGGAGATGCAAGAGGGAAGAGATATGGGAACATATGTATATGTATAACTGATTCACTTTGTTATAGAGCAGAAACTAACACCCCATTGTAAAGCAATTATACTCCAATAAAGATTTTAAAAAAAAGAAGAAGAAGAACATATATTACTCGAAATACAGATAAAGGCAATGAATGACAACATACAAGCAGAGTAAATTATTTTTTGTATATATATATATATATATATATATATATATATAAAAGATTACTGCCATTTACTAGATAACAATTCATAGTACACAAATCAATACAAACCAAAAAGATATGTACAGATAATTAAGAGAAAAATTATAAATAGCAAATAAACACATGAATAGAGGCTCAACCCCTTTAAGACACTGGAAATACAAACTAGGCTGACAATGAAGTCACTTAATACCCGAGAAATTGGGCAAAGATCATTTACAGTAAATGTTGAGAATGCATATTCACCAAAGTAAATAACTGGTGTACAGAAATATGTATGCTTAATATTAGGTTCAAGATAATATGGAAATAGAGCAATCTTTAAACCACAGTGAAGAAGAACTTGGTATTTGAAGAATAATCAAAGGAAGGAGAGACACGTAAATGTAAGTCTGAACTCCATTTTTCCCTCATAATTGATGAGCATGAGTAGAAGCTCATTGCCTCTTACGTTCTATCTTCCACAAATTATGCCACACAACCTCTCACTCCTGCCTCTCCTCTCCTTCCATTTCCTCTTTCTCTTCCAACTCCTTCTACTTTATTTTACTAAAGAAACAAAAAAGGCAACCTCATAGAATCGCAGAAGGCTCATGTAGGGAATGCCGCAAATATTATTGAACTCATTTATTAAAATACCTCAGCACTTGGGTTTCCCTGGTGGTGCGGTGGTTGAGAGTCTGCCTGCCGATGCAGGGGATGCGGGTTCGTGCCCCAGTCCGGGAAGATCCCACGTGCCGCGGAGCGGCTGGGCCCGTGAGCCATGGCCGCTGAGCCTGCGCGTCCAGAGCCTGTGCTCCGCAACGGGAGAGGCCACGGCAGTGAGAGGCCCGCGTACCACAAAACAAAACAAAACAAAAACCTCAGCACCAACTTTCTTTTTTACAAGCATTAAAGTGACTATAAATTTTTTTGGAAGAATAAATGTATATAAATGGAAAGTGTTTAAGTCTTCTCACATATGGGTATTAGGCTCTAGGCAAAAAAAGGAAAATTCATTACCCCTGTTTAATTATTCTCAACTTTTTTAAGACATGAGGATTTTTATACTTAAAATATAAATAAAATCCTCAAGATTAGCTGTCTTACCCTCCAACAAAACATTGGTGCATTATTATTTCAACCCTGATTTGATTATTTCTTCCTGTTACTAAAGCAATTTTATTGGTCTTACCTACTAAAAGATATATACATTTTAAATAATCAGTACTGAATACTCTTGATCATCAAAGTTGACTACAGGTATATAGATAATGTCCTGAAAGCAATGTTACCAGACACTAAAATAGAAAAATCCTAATTCCTCTTACTACCTATTTTACAAATGTACAGAACATCAAGGACATATTGGTCTAACACATGTCATTATGAAAGATCATAAATGCAGGAAAATTATTAAAATTTGGACATTCTCAGAGATGCTTATACTTGTGGCCATGATACTGGTGAGACTAGAAAGCAAGGATAGAAATTTTCTAAATGCGAACAACAAATAATGATTAAAATACCTGACAAAAAGTAATCATCATAGTAATAAAATACAGAGTTTTTAAACTAATTATCTTTATTTTTCTCCTCTTTAACCTCCAATATTATTTTCAACTATTTCATAAGGAATATCAAACAATTCTTGAAATCTCTATTTGCAGTTATACTGTTTTAGCATGCCATCAAAATTCTTTCTTAAGGAAAAGTCATATAACATTTAAAAAGTGATTTTTAAAAACCCATCATATTTTATTCTCTTCTAGTGAGTTTTGCATAGAAAGAGAAATAAAAGTGGCATAAAATCAATTATACATTATGTGCATTTATGAAATTAATTAACATGCTACATTTTCCTGTACTGAAGCATTTGGGAGTAAATCATAGTTACCAAAGAGAGTACTGCTTTCTCACCCCAATACAGAGGAATTAGCAAAGTTAATGGTTCATGTAGAAAATGGGTCACCATCGAAGGAAAAATTTCCCAGCTATATATAAAATAAGATCTCTGAGTTGATCTTTCTCTATGTGAGGATACTTCACTATTAGTTTCAATGTGTCTTGAGAATACTCATTTTGGCAACCTTGCATGTATCTGTTTTGCTCCAGTAAACCATATTCAACTACACGGCAGTCTTCTGTCAATCATACAATGAAGTTTTATGTAGCTTTTATTACTTGTGTCAGAAAAATCACTTCTATTTAGGACCTCAGTGAATGGTTAAATAAATGAAATTCCATAAATATTGATGTAAAATTCAAGGGACCTCATAAATTAAATTTAATGAGAAATAATTTACATAAAAAATCCAACTTGCTACATGTACAGTTCTATGAGTTGTGACAAACATATACAATCTTGTAACTAACAAAATCATAAATATGTCAATAGACCTTAGATCCCAAGGAAGTAATGTCAGCAAGATGACAGAATGGGGGATACCAGCCTTCATTTCCCCATGAAAAAGAACAATTAGATAGCTTTCCGTGAAGGAAAATAGCCTTGGAAGGGCTCAAGAATCCAACTGAGAACCCACAGCAAGTAGTGGGGCAAAAACCTGAAAGTAACATCACAGAAAGGATTGCTGGGGAGATAGGCTTAGCTGAGATGTCTGTAGATGGCTAGGAACAAGGAGCACAGGGCTTGTCAGTATTAGCTACATATAAGAGAAATCACACAAGGGCAGCCTACAGAATTGAAGAAAATATTTACAAACTATGTATCTGATAAGAAGTTAAGTTCCAAAATATTTAAGAAACTCCTACAACTCTATAGCCAAAACCCCAAAATAACCCAATCAAGAGTTTTTAATTAGCACTGCAAACTCCATTGAGCATGTTTATCTATTCATGGCTAAGAATGTGATTCCAGTGAATCCAGTGAGGCTCCCGGATAACATATACTTGCAGTATGTTTGGTCAGAAAAGAAAAAGTTCTTCAAGATACCACAGCAGCTACAAAATTGCCTAAGTCACATCCTTCTCTGACAGCTAAAGAAAAAAAAAGTGCTGGCTCATTTCCAATGGCTATGTCCCTGTTTGTAGTTTTTAAATAGTTTGTTAAAAATGTTAATTTATAAACAACCTGTGCTCCTTTTCATAAACACTTTGCCAAAATGGTGACTTATATCCTAGGACTGTCATTCATAGTTGAGTTGTTGAGGAAATTTAAAGAACAGGTGATTACAAAGGTTAGTTTCTTCACCTACAGTGAAACATAAAGTAGTTTTACTTTGGTCTCCTATTGTCCCTAGGATGTTGTGAAGTTTCTGAACTGCCTTATTCATTGTCCATCTAGAGCTCCCCTTTCTGCTCAGGGGTCATTCTAATACAGGTGCTAAATGCCTGACTGACACATAATACCTACAGCTATGAATCTAAAGTCCTGTAAGCTTCATTAAACTTTGTTTAATTTAATGACTTTGTTGTGACCTGTTGTAGGTCAGATTTCCCATGGATAACGTCAATAAGCCTTGTGATTAAATTTTATGTTCGTAATTTTTTTCAGTGGTTAGTGGTTATTAACCTTCATAAATGAGTGGTATTTTCTCATTACAACTTTGGTTATTATTATTTGGCTTCTGTATTATTGATCAACAGCTTAAATTCATGTTTTTGTTTTTGCTTTCTTTTGATTTTGATCTTAATCAACTTTGTAAATTTCCCAGATGGGCATAAAATTCAGGTTGCTCTCAGGTAGTTTCATGAAATTTTCTTATTGAGATAAATTGTGGCTTTTAAGTAGTATGTATTTCTTATTTCTTTTTTATTATGTTTTTATTTTATACAGAATTGAAAGAATTACTTTTGAGCACCCATGCAAAGTATATTTGCAACATTGTTAAATATTTTCATCTAAAAGAAACAACTTTTGCATTACTGAACACATTCTCACTTTTTCCATCTAAAGGTGAAAGGTGAGTATAAAACATCTGCCCATCTAACATTACTTCTGGGTCCACGCATACATTTGGTACCCCATATGGCTGGTAAAATTACTAAATTATTATTTTTAATGTCTTTTATTCTGTACATTATCAGTGTAGAATTGGAAAAATATTGTAAAGTCAAATTAATTTAAATGTATATTTAAATGTTTCAGTTCAAGGTAGAAGAACGTTTGGTTCATTTGTATGTTTTTAGTTTAACAAATTGTATATATAATTATATATATAAAATATCAAACTATTTATAATTATATATATATGAAATTGAGGTGCAAAATTAATGCTTTAAACTGTTTGAGATATTATAATAATATAGAAATGTTTTTTTAAAAATTGCCCATTTCATACTTACTATTTGCCATGTGTGAATTCATTTTTAGCTGTTCTTACAACCTGAAAAAGAAGTATGATTGACACTAATTTAGAGATTTGAAAACTGAGATTTAAAATGTTTAGTAGTTTGACTTTGATTTATTACAAATAGCTTTTCTAAAATAATTTTTATTTCATTACATTCTAATTAAGAAAGAGGATAGTTGCACCAGTATGTGAAATATGCTTTGCAAATTATTAAAGAAATTCAAGTTCAAGAATGACTATGCTTATATTAGTCTCCACAATGTCTGTACTATTATTGATATCATTTCTAGAGATAAATTTATTGACCTTTTAAAAAATAATAACAAACACAATTTCAAACAGATGGTACTCCATTGTGTAAGAATTTTCTTTCATCAATTTTATTTATTTATTTATTTATTGTCATGTTTGTGATTCAGAAAACTGCAATATATTTTGGAAGTTTATAGTTTTCTTCTTTCTATTTAAAACATTTCATTCATATTGGTTTTGACTCAGTTTCTACTTTATTTTAATAATTTAATGAATACAACTTTAAAAACCAAATGGAGTGATAAAAGATTTAATTTCAGTTCCCTTTAGTTACCCATAGTTCTGCTATCAAACATCAAAGATGACATATTTCCTAATTTGATGTTATTATAGCATACTATGATGACAGCAAATAAAAATAATATCATCCTTCAAGTCATGAAATGGCAATTGACATGTCTTTTTTTGCATCTGCCTTTTTTTCCCCTAAATCTACTTTATCAGCCTTCTCATTGTGCTTTCTACATCAGAACACTTTTAGGGGAAACAGAGTGGTAGAGACTTTTCGTTGGTCTGGTGTCTCTCTAGGAGTGGTGACAAAATAATTAAAGAAAAAAACCCCTCACCCTCTCCATGGAAGCCATGCCCATTGTGTATGGAATCAGTATTGTGGCAATGAGGGCTCTTATTCTGGGGTTTGGTTTCTTGAGTTTACAGCCTAGTTCTTCCACCCACATGAGTCACCTTGGGCTCTTTCCTTAAAATCTCTGCCCCTCATATTACTATCCATTAAATGAGGTTAATAACAGCACTTTCCTCAGTAGGTTATTACACGTATAATGTTACTTAATGCATGTAATGCAGTTGTGGAAAGGATGGAACACATTAAAATGACAATAAATATTCATAATTATTGTATTCCATTGTATTTCGTAATTATTGTATGGTGAAAAGCATGTGCATTATCTCATATATTCCTAACAGCAATATTATAAGGAATGTTCTGGTATGTTGCAGATGCAGAATTTTAGGGATAGAAAGGATGAATAGTTGCCAATATCACAGAATCTTAAATGGCAGAGCCAGGCTTTCTGGCACCAGTATTTTTGTTAAATTAAGCATAATTCAATTTTCATAAAATATACTAATTAAAGTATAAAATTCAGTGTTTTTTAGCATATTCACAGCTGGTCAACCATCACCTTTCTCTAATTTCAGAACATCTCTACCACTCCCAAAAGAAACAGAACACCCATTCTCAATCACTCCCCACTCACCATTCCTCCCAGACCCTGGCAAAATGAATCTACTTTCTATGTGGATTCTGGACATTTAATATAAACGCAGTCATACAATATGTGGCCTTTTGTGTCTGGCTTCTTTGCATAATAATTTTAAAGTTCATTCGTGTCACAGCATGTATTAGTATTTAATTCCTTTTTTATGGATAAATAATATCCCATTGCATGAAAATACCACAATTTGTTTATTTATTTATCAATTGATGGGATTTAAGTTGCTTCAACTTTTGGCTATAATGAATAATGCTGCTATGAATATTCATGTACAAATTTTCACCTGAGCATGCATTTTCAATTTTGGGAGGAGTGTAGCTAGTAGTAGAATTGCTGGATCATGTAGTAACTATTTAACTTGGTAGAACTGCCAAACTGTTTTCCAAATAACTGTACCAATTATATTGTAACCAATAATATATGGAGGGTTTTAATTTCTCTACATTCTCCTCAGCACTTGTGTTTCATATGTTTATTGTTGTAGCCATCCCGGTGGGTGTAAAGTGGTACCTCATTGTGGTTTTGATTTGCTTTTCCCTAGTGGCTAATTATAGTTAGCATTTTCTCTTGTGTTTATTGGCCATTTGCATGTTTCTTTGAAGAAATGCTTATTCAAACCCTTTGCTCAAATTTCCACTGGGTTACTCATCATTTTAAGATTGTAATATTCTGGTACTGGACTTACATCAAATATAAGATTTGAAAATGTTTTCACCCATTATGTAGATTGTATTTTCATGTCTGTTTTACCTATTTATTTACTTTTGTTTCTCCTGCTTTATGTGTCATACCTAAGTATCTATTGTATATTCAAAATCATATAGATGGACTTTTATGTTTTCTTTTACAATTTCTCTGGTTTTAAGAGTTATATTTAGGCCTTTGATGCATTTTGAGTTAATTTTTATATAAAGTGTGAGATACAAGTTCCACTTCATTCTTTTGTAAAGGGACATCCAATTGTCCCAAACCATTTGTTGAAAAGACTATTTTCCCTATTGAACTGTTTTGGCACCCTTGTCTAAAATCAATTTCTCATAAATATCCAGAATTTATTCTGGATTTTAATTTCTCTTCCGTTGATCTATATGTCTATCCTTATGCCAGAAGTACGCTATGTTGATTACTGTTAAGTCTGTAGTAACTTTTGAAATCAGGAAGTGTGAATTCTTCAACTTTGTTCTTTTTTTAAAATTGATTTCACTGGGCTTCCCTGGTGGTGCAGTGGTTGAGAGTCTGCCTGCCGATGCAGGGGACACGGGTTCGTGCCCCGGTCCGGGAAGATCCCACATGCCACGGAGCGGCTGGGCCCGTGAGCCAAGGCCGCTGAGCCTGCGCGTCCGGAGCCTGTGCTCCGCAACAGGAGAGGTCACAACAGTGAGAGGCCCGCGTACCGCAAAAAAAAAAAAAAAAAAAAAAAAATTGATTTTGTGTTATGTTTGTGTTGAATTATGTTTGTGTCCTTTGCCTTCCTGTCTAAACTTTAGAATCAGTTTGTCAATTTCTTAAAAAAGACTCCTAGGATTTTGATATGGATTGCAATGAACCTATAGGTAAGTTAGGGAAATTTAACAATATTAAATCTTCCAATTCATCAACATGGAAGGTCTTTCCATTTTTTAGGTCTTCCTTAATTTCCCTAAAAATGTCGATTATTTATTTGTTTAGTGACTTTTCTGAACTAATTCTGCAAAGTCTACAGTCTTTGTCATTACTGAAATCTGTGCTAAGTAGCTTAATGGCAGTTTAACTATTGGACAGAAAATTTGTTGAACATGTGAAACCAATAGATCTCCGGTCTTTGCCAAGGTGCTTTGTGTGTGTTTTATGGCGTGTCTTTAACACTCAACCAGATGATTGACAATTCTGCCTTAGCCTTCACTTCCTGCTTGCATGGAGGCTCAAGGTCAACCAGATGTGAGAGTTTAGGGCTTTTTTTCAGGTGTTTCCTAAGCATGTCCAGGGCCTTGGGCTTGCACAAAATTCTATACGTGCATATGGCCTTCTAGATTCCCAGGAATATATCAGAATTTTTCAAAGTCCATACAGACATCTCACCTTCCAGATTTTGCTTTTAATCTTTTTAGTTAGCCTACTATTTGCCCCAATTGTTATCTAAATCTTCAGGAAGCTGGAACATTAAACCACTGCCTCTAACAATTTTTGATAAATGCCCCTGGATAAAAAGCCTTTTGTCTTGGGTAACTTCCGAATCAGAGCAAATAAAGGCAGGCTTGAAATTGGGATTTTCCAGGGAATCACCAAACATGTAAAATATAATTCTCTCTGAAAATATATCTTTGAAGATCCAACTTTGTTTATCATACTTCTGTGGTTGCCAAGCTGCTGATTTTCATTATGTTTGCAGACTGTTGTTTTTTAAGGCTACCATAAGAGCTAGAGAAAAAGGAATGAAAATGGGGCAAGTTAAAATACCACAAAGCTCACAGTTCTTACCACGTTCAGCACTTTTTTTCTTGAATAAATGCCACCAGATTCCTGAGTCTTTGGTTAATTTCCAGAGTTTTGCAAGCATTGATTCTGATTATTTTGCCAGTTTTCACATTGATTTTATTTAAGAGAGAATTTCAGAATTCCTTACTCTACCATTTTCATTGACATCACCAACCTGGTCTAGTATTCTTAAAAACTAAAACACAAAATTTCTAAAATAATTAGGCCCACACACCAAATTTGATATGGCAGCTTTGAGCTTTGCTTCTTCATATTAGACTTGCAAAATATCCTCAAATTGGACAATTCCTCATCTGTCTGGTAAGTAGGAATATAGTATATTATCATCAATTTGCTTTTCTGTACTGAAATAATGTAAATTACTTGACATTTTACCTAGGAATATGGCCTTTTTTTTCCTTTTTTTTGTCTGATAAGAACTTAGAGAACCTTCAACTTTGTCTAGGAGGTAGAAAGGAGCAAAGAACTTTTCTCTCACTCTATGAATAAAAATTCAGATCACTTACAATTTCTTAACTTTTCATGAACCCATCAAACATAAGACAGCCTATACAAGTAGTTAGGTTTATTTAATTACTGAAGGCACTGATATTTTGACATATCACTTTATTATTTTAGAACTAAAAATTCAGGGGAGTGAAAGCTCTGGGTTTAAGTCCTGTGTCTGACATCATGCCAATTTATATTTAAAATAGCACAATACAATTGATACTTGTACTACTAGATTCTATTAATTTTAAAAGGCAATAGTATTTACTCTAATTGACTGTAAGTTATTCAAGCAACACTTTGCAATTTCAAACTTGTTTTATCTAAGAGCATTTGCTGGAGGCATGCAGTTCAGATTAAACATATAATGTTAATTCTTAACCAAATGAACTAGGAAACCTTTATTAAAAAGTTTGGAGACTGATGAAGCAGCCATATAATAAAATAACATTAGTCTCACCAAGTGTTATCATGCTATGCATGTTTCTGAGAAATAATAGGTTGTTGGGAATCTTGAATTCAATATATCTAAAGTTTTACAGCATGTTTCAATCAAAGGTAAATTAAGGAAATACTTTTAGATTTCTGATATTGTCCTGTTTCAGTGCCTTGTTTGGTTTTCTATAACATGTAAATCTCAGATGTTATTTGAAATCTATACTTTGAATGCCTTTAAGTCATCATTTTAAGCTCAGATACAACAAAGATAGCTATTAAGTTATTGACATTAATACTACTACTACTATTACGTTGTAAGATTTTTAAAAATTTCTTTTATCTATTATTTGTAACTATATAAAAATCAGTGTTAAAATTACTTTAGAAGTCCTATGAGGAGTATCTACATTTTTGCAGTGAAAGATTCTGTTAGGAAAAAAATATACAAAGACAAATCTAAATTAAGCTTAAGTCTAATATTACTATAATACAACTCTGTTAAAATTGCTATACATTATAAGCAGCGGAAAATAATAAATCAAAAGGAACTACAACATTAAACTCAATATAATATGGAAGTGTTGACCTAAAATAAATAGACTGCCAGTTATTTTTCCAGCAAATATGGGTTTATTCAGGATCAGCAGAGAATTGCAATTCAGGGTTTTCAACCATAGTGAGCCACATGCAAGTTCCTGCAGGACAAGGGAAGAACTTTTTTTATAGAGGGGGAAGGGGAGATCTATAGTAAATAAAGAGTCCATGCCTTTTCATTGGCTGAGTCCTGACCAGGAAAAAAGAGGAGTCTTTCTTCTTCCTATTGAACTCTGCTATCTTCATAGGGCAGGAGAGCTCCCCGTTCTGATCTCCCAACTCTAATTTGAGGTTTCTGTTTATTAATGTTTTATGGAAGTATGAGAAATATTTCATATAAATGTATATACATATCAAAAATATTTAAATATACAAAATATAAAGGTAATACTTTCAAAGGTTATATATGATAAATAATATATATGTATAAATGTTTATTTGTATATAATGTAGATGAATAGATGGAGAGAGAGAGACATGCATATCCTCATTTTAATCTTCTTTAAATTCTGATTCAAAGATATTTGGAAAATTCAAAATAACAAACTTCTATTTTTCCATCTATGTATTTCCATGAAGCTATTGATTTTTCATCACTTATTGGTACCTATATCTGTGTTTATTTTCTCCTCTGCCTATGTCACAGCAAACAGGAAAATAGAAAGAAGGAAAGAAAGAAAGAAAGAGAGGAAGAAAGGAAGGAAGGAAGGAAGGAAAGAAGGAAGAAAAGGAGAAAGAAAGAAGCCAGAGCAAATTAGAGAGCTGTCTGAAGTAACTGTGGGGAAAATCTACTTTGTTTTTAGTTCTATGTCTACAATCTAACCTCATGACTTGTTTATTTTTATCATGGCTCTATACTATTTTGAGTTCAAGAAAATATCCCAAATTACCTTGTGTAGTCATCAAAATGTGATTATCTAATATGTGTGTGTGTAGAAAACTCTTTGCTGTTCAATATTTATGAATAAATTATTCTTTATTGTCATTTTTGAACCCAATCAAAGAGGTCAAGGATCATGGCACTATATATTGTTAATGGTATGTTATCTGTGAGCTGAGTGCTGTTATCCTCTGTGTGAGCCTTCATTTGTTATGAACTAAGGTTTTGGATGGACTTCAGTTGCAACATGGCATAGGTTAAGGAAGAGGCTTTATTGGGAAAAGAAAACTCATAAATTTAAGATCAGAAAGGAGAGGAGTTAGGGCACAGGTTTCTCTATTTTCCTATTACCCCACATCTTGGAGCCAGAGTGAAGGTATACTTGCTCTATATCCCAGTGAAGGAGCTACTATTGTTGCCATATTGCCCCCCCCCATTATGGCATAGGAGTGAAAGCAAATTTGCTAAATGGAGTAAAAATTGAACTGTGTGACACCAAGCAGTCTAACTATGGGGAGTCAATTGTTTAAGAGTTGTCTGGCAATACCAGCTGCTCTGTCCTTGAGGATTTGAGGCAACGTGGGATGTTAGAGTTCCAGTGTGGGGTTAACCAAAAATCCAATGAAGATATTATCTTAAGTGCAGTCCCCTCTGGAGGAAGGTGGGGAGTGGGTATCTTCCTCCAGTACCAGGTAACTCATTTTTCAGATAACCTAGAGTGAGTGCTCAGGGTCAAGTTAAACAATTCCATTTATTGAATCACTACTCTGAATCTGCTGCTTCTGCCAATCACACTCAACATTTCAATTGACATAAAAAAAATGAACAACTTTTGTTTCCACTTTATTTTCCTCTTAGAAACTGACCTAGTTAAATTGTGACTGCCACTAATGTTGGTCTAAGATATCAGATTTTTGATAAGGCTAGTAGGTCATGCCATTTCATTTAGAGTTTACTGTCTGTGGTGTATGCAATTGTTTTGAATGACATGGTAAAGATGTTTTTCAACCCTAAGAAATTAGAGATCAAATAAAAAGTATGTAGTTGTCAGTAAAAATTTTATATTGGGAAGTGTTATTGCTGAAAAATAACTTGGATAGATATAAGAATCTTTTTGAAATTACAAGTTTACAGAAGGCCTAATTTAGTTAAATTGAAATGAGCCAAACAATTATTTATATAACTTATGCAGTAATTTTTTTGTAAGGGGTCTCACAAACATTTCACATTCATAGTATCCAAGACATATTTGTCCTTGGTCTCCATTGATTAAAATAAAAAAAAAAAAAAAACATTTGAGGTTAAAATATTTGTAACTGTAATTTAAGCAAAATTAGATATATTTAGTAGTTCATTCACAGACAGATAACTAACAATGCATTTTAGAAGCAAAGATACAAAACACACTGCTCATGTACACTTCAAAAGAGTAAAAGATATACTATGGAATAAAAGGAAGCTTGAAACAAAAACAACAAAATCTGTAGAGATACTAAATAATTTTTTAAATGTATCTCTGAAGTTTAGCACAGCTGTTTCAAACTCTTAAATTAACTATCTGAATTTGTATTATTTGAATTATCAGGTAATGAAAAAATAAAAGGGAATAAAAATTTAAGGGTCATAATTGGGGATAAAGATTATGAATAGTGTTTATTGTTAGTATCAATGTGTATATGTGCATATGTGTGAAAAGAAATTATATTTTAATGTTTATTACCTCTTAGTAGATATAAACAAAAAATTCAAGGTAAAGTCAAATAAGATGTATACAAGTATCATAATATACATAATCAAATTTTAAGGATTCCAGTCAACCAAAGCTATAAACTCTGGGATATAGTCAGGATATTGCTAATTAATTTTCAGGTTCTGAAGGAGTACAAAGGAAGAAATAAGTCAATTGGGGTGAAAAACAGCACACAGGAAAATGACAGAAACAAATGTAGAAACAGAATCATTCCCTTCACTCTCTTCTCCATAAATCAACCTGAAAAAGAGCCAGATTACGTCAGCTCAAATGTCATGATTTACTTCATATTTACTCAGATTAAAATCCAGAGATGTGGGACTTCCCTGGTGGCACAGTGGTTAAGAATCCGCCTGCCAATGCAGGGCACACGGGTTCGAGCCCTGGTCCGGGAAGATCCCACATGCCGCGGAACAATTAGGCCCGTGCGCCACAACTACTGAGCCTGCGCTCTAGAGCCGGCGAGCCACAGCTGCTGGGGTCCGTGCGCCCGGAGCCCGTGCTCCACAGAAAAAGAAGCCACCACAGTGCGAGGCCCGCGCACTGAAACGAAGAGTAGCCCCCGCACGCAGCAACGAAGACCCAACTCAGCCAAAAATAAATAAATAAATACAAGAATTGACCTTTGGAAAAAAAAAAAAATCCAGAGATGTTACTATGGCCATGTGAACTCCTTCCTCTGGCCTCTTGCCCTACTCAACCTCCCAACCCTTCTCTCTTGCTTCCTTCCCCTCCACAAACCTGCTAGCTTTGTTGCACATGAATATTCCCTCACCCCAGAGACTGCATGGGCTCTTCTTTCTCCTCCTCTTCCACCAAATATCTACTGTTTTACTCCAGCACTTTTTTCTGCTTCCCACTAATTGTCAGCTTTCAAGACATACTAATTGTCAGCTCCCTCTGTACAAAATAGCAAGTTTCTTATCACAATCCCCTCACCCTGAATTAGTTTTCCTTATAGTACTTGTCAGCTTCTGACATCTCACACATTTATTTGCTTATTTATTTTCACCTTTCATTTGAATGTTAACTCCATTAATCCAAAGGATTTTTCTTTTTAAAGTTTTTCTCACAGCCAGAACAAGGCTGCATAGATATGTGCCTGGCCAGTACTGGGAGCTCAAATATATTTTACAAAAAGAAGAATTAATGAATATATATTCCTTCCTCTCCCACTTCTTTTCTGCCTTCCTTTCTTCTTTACTTTCTTTATCAGAGGTACCATTTAATACAAAATACTATTGATAAAAATAATTCTACCAAAGCCATGAGTCAATTGGGGTTATTTGCTGATTGCAAATAGTGAAAACCCAGTGGAATCAAAGGAACATTGCTGACAGATCCCTATCCTGAAAGCAGATGAAATTTTACAGGGCAAGAGCGATATAAGGAAAAAAATATTAAAATTACTAGACAGGCATCATTACATCTCCGAGTAGATACTTTTCTACTATACTTGTATTTTTACTAATTCCTATATTTGGCCTGTATTATTAACTTAAAAAATTAGCTTTAGGTTATTAAAATTTTTAAGCAAATCCATGAGATCATATGTCTGTAAAAAATCTTTGGGACATATATGTATATATGTGTATACATATATGTATATATACACATATACGCATACATAGACAGACAGGCTTAACAACATTGGAACTAATAGCAATAATTTCTTTATGTTAAATAACTGTAACTAAAGATGTAATAATTCAAGACATTTGAACAATAAGAAGAGATATCTGTAATGCAACTTCACAAATATACATTTAAATAATTCCACGTTCCTCAATTTGAACACATTTTGAAGCTGTAGAACTTAAGCTACCTGTGTTCCCTTCCCATTAAGCTTACTGCAACATTTCAGACTCCTTGGTGTTTCTGATGAAACTTGATGTATCATGTCATATCTCTCACATTTTAAGACATGCACTGTGTATTGCTTACCTAATATCTCTTACCCGTCTCTGCCTTATTTACAAAATCTACAGTTTATGTATACTGACAAATGTCCCATATGGAATTCTACATTCCACAAGTTCCCTGAGTTGCTGATAATGATAGTTACACCTTGCTTGGTGATGTTTCTAGTAAAACTCTTACAATGCTAGTGGGATCCCTGGTGTTGTTTGCCCTTTAATATTCCTCTTATTTTTGCTTGGAACAGGAGCCTGATGCTTGCAAATCAGTAGCAATCTTATGAGAGGCCATAAGCTACACAAAGGATGACTGGGAAGAAAGATCCTGAGCCTTTAATATCATCAAAAAGTGCAATAATTTCCCTAGATTTCACTCCTATGACCTTCTTCATGGGAAATCATTTTTTATAAGGTCTGTCCTTTTTAACCCTTAATTTTGGTTTCCACCCACACAAAATTTACATCTCATACACCATTATCTTTCAGTTAATTTTTAGAAGACAAAAAAGCTAAGAAACTTTTATTTCTATCAATTATGATTTTATTTCATCTTCAATGTTTACTTGGATATAAGGCCAATTAATTATAATCATTAATCCTATCATTTTCTCCTTAGAATCTTTCCGATTATGAAAAGTGAAAGTGAGTAGGCTTCAATTCAAAATCTGCCAAAAATAAAATTCCAAAGTTTACTCAAATACTTATTCATACATAACAATGTGTTATTTCCTGTAAAAAGTGTATCACTCCTGCACTTAAGAAGTTAATATAAAGTCATTTAACATTAGTTTAATTAATACTAAAAATGTCTTAAAACAGTGAAGTATATATGTTGAAAATAATAATACCAAATCTCAAGGCACAGCAAGAGGATTTTAAGTGTTTTGTGTAGTACCTAATAACTGGCATGCACTCAAATCAATTTACTTTCCAATGGCACACATTTTTATCACTCATAAAGATTAATGCTAAACAATCATTAAAATGAGATGCACAGCCCTGGACGCTCATAGAAGTTGACACACAACTCAGAGACATGTCAATACTTATCAAAAGATTTAGGAGCATCATATAATGCTAATGCCAAAAGAAACCTAGTTAACATAGATCAGATATGGAGTAATTTGCTGTTATGATTGTGTTTTACAGACTAGAGTCAAAAGGCTGAAGTCAATGGCATATTGTCAATATATATTTTTTACTTAACTGAATAAATAAAAAGCAATTTTTAGTTACTCTAGAGTTTGACCATCTCAGACAATGTAGAAAAAGAAAGAAAATAAAAGAAAGATAGAGAAAGAAAGAAAGAGAAAGAAAGAAAGAAAGGAAGACTTCAACACAATTGCCTTGCTTTCAGTTATGTGTGCATTAGATGAATAAAATTACAATAGGAGTTTAAGTAATGTAATTTATATTCTATCTTTGTTTTATATTTTAACTTACAAGTCACAATCCCTGGAAGCAAACAGTCTGTAGGGCACATAGACCTTTTTGTGACCATTGGCTCCCCTCAAAAATACTTTGATATATGCAAATGAATGAATTGTTCTCATTAGCTTTAATTTGTAACCACCACAATTATAGAACTGAATGTACTTGTCTAGAACAGAAACTTAACATTTGCAATAAATGGAAAATTAGAAAGGTGTTTTTCTGTTGTGCTGGTGCTGGGGTTATTTCAGACTGTTTCCTCATCTTAGCATCTTCTATCCTTTATTGATTCTGTTCCTACAACTACCAGAAAATGATTGCATACAGTATAAGGATTGGCATATAGTAAGCATTCCCAAATATGCTTGTTTATTGAATTAATGGAAGAGCAGATAAATGACTACAAATGAAATGGAAAGAAGATTGAATTGGACATTGCATCCTATGTAATATGAATCCAATAAATAAATTAGCATATAAAGATTTGGGGGAAGGGGAGTGTGTGGGTCACAGAATCTGTGCCTGATGGAAACTCTACATACACTGCTTTTTTAAATGCAGATTGGCAGCATATTATTGATTACATTCTAGATACTAGAACTTGAGCTACAAATTAGGTATATCAAATTCCCTTTCTTTTACACACGTATCATAATATATAATGAGGCATATATTTAAAGTACTAATTAATCATCATGAAAATGGTGAAAAGAGAAATATGCTTACATTTAACACAGAAAAAAGAAAATTTTAAAATTGTATACTTATTCAGATTCGGAAAGAAAAATATACGACAGAAAAAAGTTGAATTGTCTTCAAATACTGTACAGAAAGCAATGGAGCAACGTCAGCAAATTTGAGAGAAAACAATTATGGCCTACTAATTTTATCTATGCAAATAGTTATATAAAATACTAGGATCCAGTACTGTTCAATGTTCACTATGTATCTGGCGCTGTAACTAATAATTTGCATTTTTCATTGTTAATCCTACAAGTAGCCCAGGGAGATAAATATCACTTTATTCCTATTTCAACTGTGAAACTAAAAAAAGAAAGGATGATATCAGTGGTTGAAAAGTTTATGAAACTTTGCCCAAAGCATCTTAGTTTGGAATTAATGAATCTGGTATTTGAATACTGTTCTAACGAAATATAAATTCTCCTGTAACAATCACTGCAGTCTGTAGAGTGTATGGCCTGAAGGCAAATACAGGTTATTCCCATATTTGAAAATGTTGAAGCTGTACTAACCATATTCTATTAAAAGCAGACTTAAATGTCTAGTACATCAAAGTAAGAAATAAGTAAAAGTTATGATTTTGTAAATGAGAGTGCTGCACTCTTTGTCTGCTTATGTATCCCATGTCTCAGGAACCCATCTATCCCCAGTCAAATCTCTGACTTTGGCATAGCAAAGCTTTCAAAGTTGAGAATTCAGCCTATTTTGAAGCTCTGCTACTCTTTAAAATGTGTCCTGGACCTGATGCTCTGTTCTCTGATCACAGAAGATAAGAGTCAAGGAAGGTGTCTGACTCTTTTTCTTCACTTTCAATCGTTGATGAATTGAATCTCATTGTTTTTTCTCCGGTATGTGAGTTTTCCCCAGGGGCAATCATACAATTTCATGCTTTTTACTTTCCCCAAATCTTCTCAAATGCTTAGAATACTGCACCTGTCAGTACATTCCCTTCCTTTCGTGTTCCAATAAAAAACTGTGCCATTACAACATGCTGGGGACTTTTCATATTTCATCTGCTCTCAATGCTAGCCAGTCAGTGATTTAGTTCCCAAATCCCATTCTTTAGAGTGATTCCTCAGATTACTTCTCACCCCAAAATCTTGGGTTAGTATCACTGTGAAGAAGACTCTGGGATGAAGATTTGCATCTAGGAAGTTTTTTGGGTTGTCCATGGCTATCTAGAAATAATTGGCAGTGATGGAAGTAGAATTGGGTACAGTGAGAAAACTACAATGCAGTTGCAACAGAGACCTCAGACAATCTCACAGTAAACTCTGAACGACCTTCAGAATTCTCCTGCCTTGAGGCAATCAGGTTGGGCCTATTTAACTCCCTATTGACCAATCATTAGATGTTGGCAATTCTGGAAAGGGATGACATCAGATGAGGCAGCTCTCTCTCTTTGATGCCCAGACTCAGCTGTGAGTCAACATTCTCCACAGTTCCAGAACCTGTAGAAACAAGGGTCTCATTCCTGAAAGGGTGGGAAACCATGCAGCAGACCAGCGTATATAGTAGATGGGTCCCAGAAGAGAGATTATTTTCCTGCTGTTGTTTGTAAGACAGTAAGTATTCTTTGGACATTATATGCATGGCTATAAGAGGTACTATATTTTTAAGTGTGTGTTTACTTGTAATAAACAACCTGGTCTTGCCTCCTCTTTCTTTTAGAAATGCATAGAAAAGTCATGGTAGATATTTTTATATCTTAAAAATTTTTATTTTTCATCTTTTCCTTTTCTTAGAATTGAGAAAATCCATTTGAAAATCAGTAGCCTTTTCCAAATGTAAAGAATTATATTTATTTTCTCAAACAAGGAGAACACATCTGGAAAAGCAAATATAATTGTGATAAATACACAATAAATTTTTTATCAACACATTTTATTATTTTTCAACATGGCAAGTTAAATTGTAATGTGCTAGGAATAACCTGTATCCTTGATGTATTTGCTGGTGATGGTAATCTCTGCAATTTCCTTTGAAATGCAATATTATGCAGCATGTCATAACATGCTTCTTCTTCGAGAGTACTATAATATTTTAACTTCTACTATTGTTCTTTCTGTTGCTACTACTATAACTCTTAGTACTACTACTACCGCCGGCTCTATGTGATCTGGTGAAAGACTACAAATCTCTAATTCAGTGAAAGGCTGTGAACCTTTTTTTTTTTTTTTTTTGCGGTGTGCGGGCCTCTCACTGTTGTGGCCTCTCCCGTTGCGGAGCACAGGCTCCGGACGCGCAGGCTCAGCGGCCATGGCTCACGGGCCCAGCCGCTCCACGGCATGTGGGATCTTCCCAGACCGGGGCACGAACCCGCGTCCCCTGCATCGGCAGGCGGACTCTCAACCACTGTGCCACCAGGGAAGCCCAAGGTTGTGAACTTTTAATGTGATGGCTCAACATGGCTTATTTTCACTAGTGTTGGTAAGATGGGAGTTGTTTTAATTTATTTGTTGACTTTTATATTTGATATAAGTCAAATAAGTAAACATAGATAGTAGGCTATAAGTCATATAATTGACCTATTTGTTTGCTTCTTGATGTCTGATTAAATGTTTCCTATCATATGATTCTGTGTATCATGTTTACCCACTGGAACATGGTTATCCAGTGTTATTCTGATCTTCACTACATTTGAGTTTTCACTTTTTACTGCAAACTGTCATACTAGTATTCCTAGCTTTCTGAGTCTAAGTCATGTTTTAAAAATTCTGACTTTCTTCAACATTATGAAGAAGTAAAAAGTAGTTGACCAGAATCTGACAGAGACAAATTAAGAGGAGCATTGACCACATACCTATGATCCACAGATCCAATCTAAATGTCTATAATCCTACAACCATTGAATGTTTTTTTGGAATGTTATACCAAGGGTTCTTCCTATTCTAAATCTTTTTTAGAACCCAGTATATAAATCCTAAAACAAGCAAAACTATTTTAAGGGGCATGTATCCTGCAACTTAGAACTGTATATGTAAATCTCCTAATGAACAAACTCATAGAAATAATTTTATCTACTTTATCAAAGCAGATGCATAACTTCGCAAAATCTCTTTTAAAATGATGAATTTATAAACTTTCTGTAAGTAAAATCCTTCTCTTTGCTATTCTTATTTATTAACCTCCAAGCCCCTAAGGACTATAGAGTTTTTATCCTGGTTTCTAGGTAAACTTTATGAAATTATTACTAGAAAGGGACTTTGAACATTATTAGCTTTCTTTTGCAAGTCAGCATGGCTTTGTCAGACCAGGCTTCCACAGTGAGGACATTTCCCCAAGCCTTTCATATCCATCAAGATAGCCATCTTGTAATGTTTCTTAGCCCATTCAGTATTGATCAGTGCCTTCATGTTCACGCAGAGTGACACGGCAGGTTGTAAATTCAACTAAAATTATAATGCAGCAACCTACAGAATCAGCCATCCAGGTTGCCAATAAATGATCTCATTTTTAGAGTCACTATCAATAATAGAATCTTTCAGTGTGAATAGTGAAAAACACTAGGTTATATTCTGTGTCTTGTGGTGAGGATCTTGATGTCAGCAGCTCAGCTGAGCTGGAGGGAAAGGGCTGAGCTGCCAGATGTGGGAATAGATGACTAAAGCAAGCAGCCAAAAATGAAAGACTTAAGCATTTAATCACTTACTGAAATGGTATGATCAAGAGTCTAAAACTGGAGAAAAAGGCAACTATCCCTGTTCCATTTTCCCCCATGGAACAGTGCACTGGTTGAGGGTCAGACAGATTACTGAGGATACAGAAGTGGGGATTGTCTCACTCTTGAGGAAGCCCTGAGCTGACGGTTCCAGAAAGTTAATGGACTCTGGAGTGAGAGGAAGAGCCAGGAGTGGAAAAGAACCAGGTGTACTTAGAGTGAGGAAATGGATCTTCAAGGTTTCTCCCTCTCCTCCCTTATAAGAAGGCCTCAGAAGAGGTGCTTGAAGAAGATGCCCCCTAAGACCTCACAAAAAGAGACCTAGGAATGAAGGTGGCTGGGTTAGGAATGCAAATAAGCTGAGAGAATGACTGACTAGGGGCCTTGTGTTCTTGAAAGCAATTCCCCTTATACATTGTAATGCACTGGCTGTGCACCAAATGTGGTGTGAGGTGGGCAGCTTTCCCCCATAATGCCTGCCAGGTAAAGCAGTTATCATTGCCTATGGTCAGACCTGAAAAATCCCAAACAGATTTTTAACCTGGAGCCAGGCTTTCCACTTGATATATGAGTGTGCGTATTTCTCACTGTGTTTTTCAGTAATGTCAAATCAGCTTCCTTGAAGCGTGGATTCAATACTTAGACTAACTTTTAAGTTATTCTATAGCAGGAACTATCTGGTGGCTCAGAGCATCTCCTTCAATAAACTCATGGTCCTATACGACCACAGCCATTGTTTGAGCAACTGTTTCTCAACTTCCTGAAATAAGCTGGGTTTTTTTTTTACCATTTTGAAATATGAATCAGATGCTCATTACCATTCACTGAAATGCAGCTCATTATTTAATTCCAAACACATCATTCCAGAGGGAATAATACCTATAGCTCGCTCTCTGGAACAAATTTCAATAATTTATTGAGCTTTCTGTTTGCCAGCTTCAGAAACCAACGTAACTAACAAAAAGAAATGGAAATGGTTTGTAGAATTAAAGGAAGACCTTAACCACAAGACATTTATAAGATTTGTGGGAATGGCAGTTCTTAGATTTCAGCAACAGAAACTTTAATTTATCTTCCTCAGAGGTTAAAGGAGTGACTTACCACACTTGTGCCCTAGTTTCTAGCAGAAATAATTAAATTGGTGTGTGTGTCATATACATATGTGGAGTGAAGGTGTGGATCTGTGCATTCAGCGGAGAAAACTTCCCACCATAAAGATGTATTATCAAAGATACAGGAACAAAAAACATCTGGGCAAACAAATGTTAACTTCCACAATTCTCAAATCTGAATCACAAGCTGTGATCTCTCTTCTGAGATCAAGACATAAATATTACATTTATATTGGATATCTATATTTGTTTGCTTCACAACATGTCCCAAACTGAATTCTAATTTCTCATTGCTGCCTCTCTCATCCATTTTTAGCATTGTTTTCTGGAACCCCTAATCTATTTAAGGTCATATCATATAGTCCAAAGAAGAAACACGAATAATTTATCATCTCCCTGCCATTGTACTGCCAACATTTAATCAGTCTCCACATAGTGTTGATTCCTCCTTCAATTATCCTCAGTATATAATATTTTGCCTCTATCTCAAATGCTTTGCACATTATCTTATTCATGGATAATTGCAATATCCTCATTGAAATGTTCATATTTACCCCAAAGAGATATTGATATCTATGGAAAGAAAAAGTGAATACCATTGTTTCCCAAAGTTTGCTCTTTAAAATACTTTTGCTTATCCTTAAGAATGCACCTACTTTATAATAATTAGCCATACTTCTGTCTACCTGATTATTTCTAATCACATCAAATTACTTGCTTTTGATAAATATATCATGTGATTATGATGAATTTGAATATGTAGTGTGTTCTTCCTGCTCTAGTAGATTAAACTGACTCATACAATCAATCATTCACTCACAAAATTTTAGGATTTAATCTGGCATCTTATTATTGTGTTTTTTATTTACCATGATTTGTTTTTATTTTTTCTTTTATTATTTATTAGATTTATTTTGGTTGGGAACATTGCATTTTTATTCTTTTAATCGAAGATTAACATTAACAACTATTTTGAAGTATTTATTTTCTCCTGTATGTCCACAAATGATTTCAAACAGACACCCAAAACCTCGTCTATTTTGGTGTCTTGTATATATAAATGTATGTACATACATTTAGTTATGTGTGTGTACTGCATATATTTTATGCAATTTTCTGATTTTAGGCTTTTTTAGAATATAAACATTACTGAGTCATTTTTAGACTTATTTCCTATAAATCATACAACTTTTTCCTTGATTCTTGCTGGAGTACTTTTCTTAAGTATTTTCAAAAAGAAGTTTTTGTGTTGTTAATCTTATGAAACTATGTATGCCTTTAATTTCCTGTATTTCACACTTTTATTTAAATGACAACCATATAATATTCAAATACCACATCACTATAATTTTCTGTACACACCTAATAAGGATTTTAGACTCACTGTCCATTTTTTGCATTCTCAATATTAGTAAATGAAAATATATTTCATTCATGTTAAAGAATATAGTTCACCTTACATTTTGTTTCCCTTGTATATTTTATCATCAGCTATTCTCCTTAATTCTGCCAGCAGATCTGAAGCAATTTTTATCAAGCCTACTTTATCACTCTGCTTTGAATGACCACAAGACTCTCCTAGAATTTTATATAATCACTGATTTTCATGCTTCCAAAATTCCCCTTCAACCATACTTCACTCTAAGTTCAATTAGTAAAGGTACTTCAGACCATACATGGCATTACTCTCCTTAAAACTTTGCCACAGCTTCCATTGATCATAGAGTTCCCTGTAGCCATGACCTTTAAGATCTCATATGACCCAGTCTCAGTGAATTTCTCCTTTACCTCTCACCATTTTTGCTTTGGTCCCAGTATTACAGGCTTTCTGGCAATCTTTCAGGAACTGTAATAATGCTAAATTTTTGATGATATCTATTTCCCCTTTTTTATTATACATTTTCAATAAATATTATTGAAGGCTCTGACCTGTGTCACATCCTTAGAGAAGATGCCTCTTTCAAACTATCTGAAATGGCCTGAATGCCAGTCACTTTCTTCTTAGTTGAAATATGGTCCATGGATTATCTACTTTTTTGTAGGCTGACTTGCCCAGTTGGAATATAAGCTTCCTGAACATAAGACCTTTTGCGTTGTACACTGTTGTATCTCTAAAAATTAAACAGATAATTAAATTTAAAACTAAATTAATTAAAAATTAAATAGTTTATCTGTCATTATTACCAAAATACTGCCAAAAATAAGGCTGATTCAAATATCAAGTGCATGATACTGAAAACTTAGACACACAGAAAAATATTTTGAAAATTAAAATTAACTCATGAAAATTAAAGTGTCAATTTTTGAAAAATTACTTTACAATGGTTGGACAGTATATTTAACCCCAGGTTAGCTCAACCTGAAGAAATGACATACCTATAAATTAAGTATTAATATTATTTTAAGTCCAGCTAGAAGGTCTCTTCATGCTATATTTGGTTATTTAAAGTCATCACTTGAGAAATAAAGTTTAAAATCTGAAATGTTAATATGTATTAGGTAGAGAGGAATTTATATTTTCTGTTTCTTTATAAATCAGAAGTTTTACAGAATATTCAAAAATTAAAAATAATGTTTGTTGCTTCTGCAAAATAAAGTTAAACATTATCAAAATAAAACAGTCCCTTTTGAGATTCAAGAACTTGAAGATTTTGAAGAATTCAGAAGAGCAACTTTGGAGTTAATGATAAACTGAGTCGATCATGACTTCTATTTTGAACATTTGATCCTTGAGAAATTACAGTGCTTACAGTTTATTTTTGTATGTTTGTTTGTTTGCTTTTAATCATTGAGAAGGATTTTAAAATAACAAATTTAAGGTATTTAAAATTTTTATTTTAGTGAGGGAATATTAAATTGAGAGCAAATAAGTGCCTTTATTTATTTGATTTTGAGATGACATGACATAAATAATGTGAAGCAGGAGCATATGATTTATGCAAACTTTATAAATGTTCAATGGAAGAAGCATTATGCAAATTCTAACATTTATCTCACTCTCTTCCATTTTTTATGGAAGGAAGGTCATGTTAATAATCTAAATGAGTTTCTTCTTGAGTCTTAATATATGAAAAAAATCTTTTTTTTCTGAATTAATTTATCTGTGCAATTAAGAGAACAAGAAAGTTCATAGGATTAGGCATAAGACTTAACTAAGTTTAACCATAGCTTTCCTCTGACTAGCTTTGTACCTTCTGAGATACTACCTAAATACGAGTCACAGATTTCATTTAAAAAAATTGAGTAATTAATTATCACAATTACATTAGCTTATGTAAACATTTTAAAACAGTTAATTGGTTAAATATAAAAGTGTGCATTTAGAAATGGATAAACTGGATGCTTTAACACCGGTTTATTCACTTTCTCTATGGGTCACTGCAAACAATTTTCCCCAAGGCAAATATAGGTATACAGGCGTTCTGTGTGTATATACACATGTGAATTTTTTTTAAACAAATATTTACTGTATTCTGAATGATCTTGTATTTGCAAGTGAATAAATTTAATTATTTATGGGTTAAAATCTTACCTAATATGACACTTTCACTTTCTTTCATTTTATGTTCTACCACTTTGAATTCAGGCATTGAATCTGACAACTGTATATTAAATGGCTCAAAACTTGATATTGTCTATTGAAATTTAAGTCAGATTCTATACAATTCATCCATTTAAAGCGTACAAGACAATGGGTTTCAGTATATTTACGGAGTTATGCAACCATGGATACAATCAACATTAGAACATTTCAATCTCCCCAAACAGAAACACTATACCCATTAGCAATCCATACCCATTTCCACTATACCCCCAGTCCTAGAAAACAGTAATCTCTGTCTCCATAGATTTGCTTATCCTGACATTTCATGGAAATGGAATTATATAATATGCAGCCTTTTTTGAATGATGTTTTTCACAGCATAATATTTTCAAGGTTCATTCATGTAGTTGCCTATATCTCCATTTGATTTATTTTTATTGCTGAATAATATTTCATCATATGCATATGCCACATTTGATTTATCCATTCATCAGTTGATGAGCATTTGGGTTGTTTCCATAATTTGGCTGCTATGGATAATGCAGCTTTGAACATTCATGAACAGATTTTTGTGTAAATATAGTTTTCATTTATCTTGGATAAATAACCTAGAAGTCAAATTGCTGGGTTGCATGGTAACTCTATGTTTAAAATTATGAGAAATAGCCAGAATATTTAACAAAGTGGTTGCATCAGTTTACATTTTTGCCAGCAGTGTATGAGGATTCTGATTTCTCCACATTCTCACCAACACATTTATATTATTATTGTTGTCATTATGATGATGATTTTTTTGTTGTTGTTTTTGTTTTTGTTTTTTGCGGTATGCGGGCCTCTCACTGTTGTGGCCTCTCCTGTTGCGGAGCACAGGCTCCGGACGCGCAGGCTCAGCGGCCATGGCTCACAGGCCCAGCCGCTTCGCAGCACGTGGGATCTTCCCGGACCCGGGCACGAACCCATGTCCCCTGCATCGGCAGGCGGACTCCCAACCACTGCGCCACCAGGGAAGACCTTCTATTATAATTTTGAGTTGAATTTCATTGATGGGCTAAAGACATTGAGTATATTTTTATGTGCTTTTTGGCCATTTATATTAATTATTTGGAGAATTATCTATTCATAGTATTTCCATATTTTAATTGTTGTATTTTTTAATTTTTGAGTTAAAAGTGTTCCTCCTATATTCTGAGTAAAAGTCCTTATTAGATGTATGATTTGCATGCTAGCACATAGCCTCTTTTTCAGTTTATCAAAGGAGAGAAAATTGTAGAGAAAAAGAGTAGTATTACCTCTTACATATTATATGTCATTAAACAATTATAGATACATGTTGAAAATATGTAAAGTATATCTATTTATATAAATTTATATGTGTTCAAATAAATGTATTAACAAGGTTTTTGGAATATTCAAAATTAAGAATTATGGATCACAACCAATAACATTGTTAACCAGACATGGTGGAAACAGGAGAATGGATCCCACAGATAAGCACCATTATCAATTTCATTATATAGATAGGGAAAATGAGAGAACTTAATCTGGCCCTTCTGCCTTAAATGCAAGAGATAGTGCTGAAGAAGTTGAAAGATATTTCTTAACAATTTGTTGCATAACAGACATTATTTGGGATTCAGAAAATTGTTTGCTAAATACATTAATTAATGCCTATAAAATATATATTATACTTTGAGTATATCAACCACACCTTAATGTATTTAATACTCTGGGTAAAATTCTATAGGCGCTGTTAAAACCTATAAATAAGCACTGTATTTTATTTGATGTTGCAAGTTTTATAGATGACAGGTTTACACCAGATTAGTCACTGAATTAAAAGTTTTTTTGCCATACATAAAAATACATATTCCCTAAATTCATTATATGCTGCATGTTATGCATTTGTTTCACTCTGGCTACATTTTCTCTAAAATGTTTAAGCCTTAAGGAATTAGTGAGATATTGTTGCAACTTTGATTAAATTCTGTTTAAGAGAGAGAGTGACGTGCTTATTTCAATCATTTTAGGTTTTGTTAGATTTAAAAGAAAAAGATAAAAAGCAAGAGATTAAAAGGTTACTACTTCAATCCAAATGCCTTAAAACAATCAAGGAGATTTAGTCAGATAAGTGATTTTCTTTAAAAATCCGATATTTGGGGGCTTCCCTGGTGGCGCAGTGGTTGAGAGTCTGCCTGCCGATGCAGGGGACACGGGTTTGTGCCCCAGTCCGGGAAGATCCCACATGCTGCGGAGCAGCTGGGCCTGTGAGCCATGGCCGCTGAGCCTACACATCCAGAGCCTATGCTCCGCAACGGGAGAGGCCACAACAGTGAGAGGCCCGTGTACAGCAAAAAAACCAAAAACAACAACAAAAAAAACCCCAATTATATTCAATAATAACAGCTGTTGAATAATAAACAACTGATTTTATCTACCTAGTGAAATAGTAACTATTCTTGTGAAAAAAATCAGAATTTCTTCTACTCATTAATAAAATCAAGTAATAAATTTCATGTTTGCACTTGAGAAAATTACTATTTAAGAATGAGGCAATTTCCAAATGAACATAAAATACAACAAAACTTGAAAATTATCTCATTTTTAAATCAAGAAAAACAATATAATAATAGTATTACAAATAAAATAGGTAATAGCTCAATTAAATTTAAATAATTTCATACTTTGTGAACATTTCATACTTCAGTTGCATATGGATGAGAGCTGAAAGTTTACTATTGGTCTAATTATATACTAGGCAAATAGCAAATATCCGAAATACATAAGTATTCTAAATAATTTTAAGCAAGTGCTCTAGATCTACTTGCCTGACACAATAACGAAATCTAAGATATATTAAATATACATATAACTGGATCACTTTGCTGTACACCTGAAACTAACACAACATTGCAAATCAACTGTAACCCAATATAAAATAAAAATTAACTTTTAAAATAAGATATATTAGATAGTTCTTGCCTTCATAAAGCTAAAACATAATTATATAAAATGTAATATAAAACATGATATCTCAGTACAATCTATGTTTAAACATTTTCTGATGAAATAGTCATCTGGTCCTACTACACTCTAGTTTATTTTTTTAAATTTCTAAGCCTTAAGTTTTATGAAAATCCAACATAAACACTTAATTTTATTCTGCTGTAGAAATATAGAGTAATTTTCTGAGTGGTCTTGGACAAATCATACATGCTCTCTCATGAAGCCCATGGTCTCTTGGTGGATACAGATAAATGCAAAATCATGAAAATTAATAGTTAAAATGTTAATTGATATATAGAAAATGAAGATGTTATGAATAAGGAAAGGTTAATTAAGGTTTAAATAAACATATTTTCCTTCTCATTTGAAGAACAAATGAATACTTGACTCCTCACTTCAGCCTAGTTATGCCTCAAACTCTGTGTGGTAGAGAGCAATGCAAACATATCTGTCTCACTGATAAAGAAGTAACCATAATTGTAAGTTGCTTGTAGGGTTTAGGATATGGGACAATAAAACAAGAGTGCAACTGGCATTACTTATTTTATCACTTGATGCTAGTAGTCAGAGTTTGCTTAAATATTGTTAGCCAATATGATCAGATAAGGGTGAATGAAGTAAAAGGTACTCATATCAGAAGACATTATTTTTTATTCCAATAGAGCTGCACTAAAATGGATTTTAAACTATAGGTATTTTATTGAATAATCAGAATTTTATTAACTATGAAGCAAATAGTAAGTTGGATCAAAGGAAGGCTAGGTAATCAGAGATAACTGATTTAATTTATAAATATTTCTTCGTAATGGTCTGAACTCCATTAAATAGATGCTGAATAAAATAACACTTATATAGCTTTCTTATTGTCATCCCCAAGAATGTTCCTCTCTCCACTATATCTGTTTCTAAACTTGTCACAAATCCTGTTACTCCTTGTAAATCCTTTGAAATATGAGAAATTTGTTTCTTAGAGAGTTTAAATCATGTGCCCAAAGTAACTACATTTTCACAAACACAAACTTACAATGATACATTCATCACTATTAATAATATTCACTTTGTTATTATGTATTTGGTTTACAAATTATATTCCCATATAAAATGTCATTTATATTATGTTTATGCAAATATTATATTAAGTACTTTTTCCAGTTGTGTTAAAAATATGCTCCTACATTAATAAAGTGACAGTAGTAACTTTATTGTTGCAGCCGGTATTATATATTTTTTATTGATTGAATTTTATGTCTTTCTAGCCAGCCATGTATTTAACTAAACATTTATTGATTCAAATTAAATTTGTATCCCATAACACTAACATATCTGTCAAATCTCTGGGTTTAGAATTTCACAGTAAAATCTTTCACATCTTACTCACAGTATAACAAAAAACTACTTGTTGGTGTGCATGACACCATGTCATATAATTGAGCAATTGATTGATTGAACTCGATGACTCAATTTAAGGGTGGGTATTTTCAGTGCTCACTTTTAACAATTTAATTAAACATATATGATCTCTGATTTTTTATATATCTTAAAAATCGTACAAAACCTCTGTATATTTTCTCTTTATTTTTAATCTAACTTGTTCATATTTGTTAATTTTACATCTGTGTAATAAATATATGTGTATAAACATATACAAGGGGAGAGAGAGTGAGAGGAAGAGAAAGAGAAAGAGAGGAAGAGAGAGATTGACTCTTAGTTGCTAGACCCTGGATTCCCCAACAAAACAGTTTGCTTTTGTCAGGAGGTTTGCCATTAGGTGGAGAGTTTGGACCTTACATAATTAATTGTATAAAATTGTGTAATTAAAAGTGTACTTTTAAAATAAAGTATAATTCACAGATATGGAAACTTGTCTGTAAAATAAATATATTAACGAGTGTTCAATCTCACTATTAATCAAGAAATTAAAACTTCCTGGAGATGAAATTTAACACTATATGGATTCACTATTTTTTTTGTGGGGGGGGAGCAGTGTAAATTCTACTTTAAAATGGAATTTGGTAATACCTGGAAAAAGTGAGAGAGCAAACACCCTGGGTTCCAACAATCCCAGTTTTTGGAGGAATCCTTGCACTAGAATATATCTGTAGAAGTATACATTACAGCACTACATCTGTCCCCCCAGGGCAGAAACAACTTAATATTTCCTCAGCAGGAGGGTAGATAAGTTGTAGATTACAAATACAATGCAGTATTAAACAACAATTGAAGTTAATGTACAAATCATGTAAGTCTAAGTATGAATAAAGTTTACTAATATTTTCAGTGGAGGAAGCAATTTGCCTCATGATCTATAGAGTTTGATATTTATGGAATATTTGAACCACATGAAATACATAATATCATACATTTTTATGACTGACCATTTAAAAAATACAAATACATATATTTATGATTGCACCTATAGAATAATGGATATATTAGAAAGATGAATGGAGAAGTACTAGGATGTCTTGAGAGCATGCTTTAATTATCATTGTATTTTAATTTAAATATATGAATATGGTAAAATATGCATGTACTAAAAATTGCACAATTTCAATGTGGTATGTCCATTTAAAATGTATAATCTCAAAAGCATATAATTCACTTTCATATTTCATAAGAATCTTCAGTTTCTTTCTATATTTTTATTTCTAAATTTTTATTTTATTTAAGCATATAGCATACAGAAACTATTTCCCCAAAGAGTAATCATTAAAGAGAAACACTCAAGTGAGAGACACTAGTAATTTCAAAGTTAAACTTCATGTGACATATAAGTACAGTTGATTCTTGAACAACTCAGGGTGGGTAGAAGTGCCAACCATCCAGGCAGTGGAAAACTCAGGTATAACCATAGTTGGCCTTCCATACCTCTGGTTCAGCAACCACAGATTCAACCAACATGGTTCATATATATTTATTGAAAAAAACCCTCATGTAAGCGGACCCACACAGTTCAAACCTGTGCTGTTCAAGGGTCAACTGTACTCACAAATAAGATTTAAAAAGAAAATTGAAAGGGAGTAAAAAGGAGATTGTCATTGAGGTCAGTGAAAGAGATTTTCTGCAGATGTGGATGTTCTCAATTCTTTCTGAAGGTAATGGGATTTCAAGTAATTGAGGACCAAGGAGGGAAGTATGATTAGACTCAACAGTATGCAGTAATTAGTGATGCTAGCAAGAGTCCCTTCACAACAGTATTGGGCACATTCTAATACATTCCAATATACTAGGCCCTAAATACTAGCCAACTCCTCTCCCTAAAACTGTCAACATCTATATTTACTCCTTATGTTGGTAGATAAAATAATTATAAACTAATTAAATTAAATACCATCTGCTCATAGATTTAGAGCTTAGAATGCAATTTTCGTGTGTGTGTGTGTGTGTGTTTGTGTGTGTATGGTCTTTTTCTTATCTCAGAAGTAAAGATATGATAAATAATTTAAATGATTAACCCCCAAATCACTCATTTTATTATAAATGGTCTAACTATTGCCATTCTTATACCACACCTTATTTGTTACTATGCATTGTAATCTGTTTTTCTTTGCATTATGCACAAATATTTGAAGAATGAAAGAATAAATACATGAGCAAGTTAATGAATCTCTGGGAATCTGATTTATAACTTTATTGCTATAATTATAGTGACTATGGTTTCCAAATCTGTAATTGGGAATATATATTTTGAAATAAACCTTGAAAATAGGCAATGTGTGGTGTGCTACTGCCTGGGACACTCAGCCAATTTAACTTTAATGCCGTGGCGGATGATGTGGCTTCCATTAAGCTAAACTGTTTTGTGGCTAATAAACTACAAACTCCTTACTTCTAAGGTATGTGCATAACCTGTCTCTGTCTATATTTATGATTAAGTGGGAAACAGTTAAATGATGTTTAGGAGGAAAAAATCAAGTATTCACAATCCAATAAATATTGCTCAATATAGTTAAAGTGGTTTTCACATGAGGGCCTTCAAAGTCCCACTATAATAAAAAATATAGAGGACAATTTTAAGTTTGTGTGTGTTTTCTAACCTAAGGCAGGTCAACATTTTGTAATAAACTTCAACCACTTGCTCTTGCTTTTAGAAAAGAGAAAATTTCTGAGGATTTTTTAAAAGAATATAAGAAAAGTTGAGTCACAGAAACAGAAGTTTATGTAAATAAAATTTGTAAAAAATAAGCTTATACATCTACTTATAACTTTTAAGAATTAATTGTATAAGAAGAATCATTCATAGTTATTGCAAATACATCTGTTTAAGGGAAGAGAGGATATCCATCACATTACATACAGGCTAACAGGTACTCCTGCCACTTACAAGCAAGCATAAATGTTATTAGCTCTACTCTTCATGCATTAGTGATATGTACGAACACAGGGATAACTTGACAAAGGCCTTCTATTTGTGTGGCAGAATGAATAGAATGGCATCATGGAGCAGCTGAGCTTTAAATTCAGGTATTACACTGCCCTCCAGAAAGGGAGGCCTTTTATAAAAACAAGAGTCTTTTGTGAAAAGCAAATTATGTAATGCAAACTCACCTTGATTTTTCTCTTTTTCAGGGGGGATAGGTGGTATCACAGTTGGGAAAACACTCTTCTCCAGAATATGGGCAATACCTCTTCAGTCATACCATGTGTTTTAAAAAGAACATGGCCTAATTCTCCACACAGCAGATGAGACAAATTGCACGTGCGACGATGGTAAGGGTTTGAAAAATAAGACGGTATAGAGGAGTCCTGTATCAGTATTGGATCAGAAATGCTGACATTACTCTGGAATCAGTCTCATGAATTCTACTGTCATCTCCTTGGAAAAGGGGAATGACTATAATCAATTTCACTTCATCAAAGATGGTTCTCCTTCCCAGTCTCTCTTTGGCTGTCGCTCATTATTTCACTGCATGAAAGAGAAAAATATATATATACTATATACACAGCCAATGGCTATTTCACTGATGAAATAAAATTCATAATTTACGGCAAAATAAGAAAAATTTAAACATACATTTTTATCTGCCCATTTGGGGCTCCTTCTTACCCTTCAGTTTGTATTCTGCACCTGCATTAACCAGACCTTCTTAGGAGATAGCATTCCTTCTCAATCTTGTAAAGGGTCACGATGACCCACTACTTGCTTTGTACATGCAGATCTAGATTGTATAAACTGGCAATACGTCATTTGATGTATAACCCTTTCTTTCAGAAACATATATAACTGTGCTTTTACCTCTAATGGGTGGGACAGTCTTCAGAACTTTCTGTAAGACTGTCTCTGGGTTATAAATCACAGGTTTGCTTGAATAAAATTTTCCATTTCTTTCTTAAGTCGACTCGATTATTTTTTTGTTGCTGACACACTAAAGAATTTTTTAAAATAATTCTGAAGGTGGTTTACTCATTTCTCAAATATATTTTTCTGATATTATTTATTAACATTTTGTAACAAAAAGTTTTAATTCAGATTTGGATTTGCCTATCTAGCAGTATGAATTAGGCCTGCCTGTGTGCTTTTGAATATAGCATCTTTTATTCTTGTAGAATACATATGGAGAGGGTATTGTTAGCACCTGGTTTTACAGATGAAGTAACTAATGCTTATATATATTAAGTAAATTGTTTAAAACCAACTTTCTTAAAATGTTTTGTAAAATCATGTTTGCCCAGTTTAAACACAAGCCTGGTAGTTACAAAGAATTCTCCATTTTCCTTTTTTATACTTTTGGTTCGTGTTTCACAATTTCATGGAGACGAAGATCTGCAGTGTTCTGTAAAGGAATTTTGTTATTCAGAGACAAAATATATTTATAGTGATGTGCCAAAATCATTCAAGGAAGGAAACTACAAGCGTGAAATTAAAATTTAATCCTTTCCTCCCCAGGCAAAATCATTTGAATCACTCTATACCTCACAGAACCCTTCAGAACAGGATGGTATTTTTCATGACAAAATTATGTTTATCTGTACTGACTTTGCACATACATATGGCAATTTCTAGTTACTCATTGTTTTCTTCTCTGATGATACAAATATATTGAAAACACACACACATCTTAGTTATTTTTAAAAATTTCACCTAGGCAAAATCTTTGCTGTTTCACTATGAATCGCTTTCCAGGAGATCCAGTTTAAAAAGTTTAAGTTACTTAAATCTAAAATGTTTTGCCTTCAAAATAATATATTTAAAAAATTTTTATTGTTTCTTAATCAAATATTTTTCAATGTATTATGTACTAAACCCTAAATCAGTTCCTTTTAATAAAATGTGCATTCAGTATACTCTAGCAGTACAATTTCTCAGCTGGACCTCTGATTCCTTATAAGTTAAGCTCTCTCCAGCCCTGATAATTGCACATTTTCCCACTCTTTAAAATGCTTTTCGTTTCCTTTTTCACCAATCTACTTATACTCTTATTTAATTTCACTTGAAATTTTACTACTTCAGGTATCCCTTTACTGACTATACCAAATCTGTAATATAGACACTCATATTTTACACTACGTATCTGACTCTTGACAAATTAACATTGTAATTTTACTCCTTGCTAAACCATATGCTCGCTGAGATTAACTTGTTGTCTGCTTTGTTCTCCTTTGATGTTACAAAGTTACGAAAACGCTTAATATATAGTAGGTACCAATAACTATTCTCAACAATATGTGTGACCACTATAAATTCTTAATATATGACAATTAATTGGAAACCATATAGATAACATGAAGGTAGGGTTTAACACTATAACACTAAGTGTATATATATATATATATATATATATATAATTTGCAACATAGTTGTTCAGCTAATTTGGATTCAGTAGCACTGGGTTACACCCATGACCTACATTGTATCATTTTTCCTATTTGCCCACATATTTAAATTTTCTTATCTCCAATTTTTCATCAATAATATAATATTTACCTCTTTCATACTTTTCTTCCCCAAAATTTCAACTGGGCAATGTTTATAAAGTGTTTTTCCCAATATAAAGGTAATTTTTCAGTTAACTATTAGCTATTGTCACTGTATCCTAAGAAATCTAGATTTATTTTACAATAAGCAGAGCGGAATGTAGCCCGTATGTTATGAAAGGAGGTGCACAGATAATAATTTTAAAAATCTGAAAAAAAATCAATATTAAGGTTTAACTTATGTTTAAGCCAATTGAGAAGATGCTTAGAGCTGATTTCGTCTTGTGTTTTTGTTTTTGCTCTTTGTTTTTACTTCATTTTGTTTCTCTACTCCTTTTTCTCTCTCTCTCCACTTTCTCGTTTTCTTTTAAATCAGAAAAAAAAAAAAGTTGATCCTGCAGGATATCTAAGGAATAAATTATTTGAGCTCCATGCATGGTATAGAGAGACCTCCAGCTGCTACATGTGATTGCTCCAGGTGAAAATCTTGATTACTCTCTTGAAAAGAGTGAAAGCGCAATAATGAGGGAATCACTTTCATAGACAGCCTATGGCTCCTGGGTTTGCATGCACAGAATAGTAAAAAAGGAAAAAAGAAAAATAGAGGAGGAATGTTTCAGAATGTGGGTTTACCTGGAAGGAAGTCAAGGTAGGAGGGGAAAGTAGAACAGTGGAATCAGGTCAGCAGCTTGACCACGTCATATCCTTACTTCCCAGTGATATATAGGCTGGATTATAAATTATATGCTGTTCACACTGTACCCACCTTCTCTCCCTTACTTACTGATTTTAGCTAAGTTAATTATCTTCTTAGATACTTCAAACATTAATCAGAAGTATCAAGTTGTTCAAATACAAGCCACTTGCCCCCTTGAAAGTATGAGTACTTTAGATTGTATATTAACTCCTCTCAAGTGGTTTAAGTCACTTCAATGAACATCATAAGCATGGAGCATAGTGTGTGTGTATGTGTGTGTGTGTGTGTGTGAGAGAGAGACAGACAGAGACAGAGAGAGAGAAGCTTAATACCTTGGTTTAGCTAGTACATAATATTAGAGTGGTATATATAAAATAGCTGTACAAGGTCAATTAAAAGGCCTAATGTAAACATATTTTCAATTACATTGTTTTCCTTAATGGCATAAATTGCTCCAATGTATTACAATAATAAAAAGAAATGCAACACACCATTGTAAAGCAATTATACTCCAATAAAGAGGTTAAAAAAAAGAAATGCTACAAATATATTTATAATGAACAATTGCATTTTTTACACAATTTATTACTTTAATCACATCTTTTTAAGAGCCTACTAAAAGGAGCAATCTAATGGACAACTTTATATAACTTTGTTTCCACACATTTATCAAGTGTCTATATTAAATTTAACCTTCACCTTTGATAGAAAGGTGAACTTCAAAAAGATGTTAAAGTTACTCTTTCTCATTGTAGAGTTGAATATTAGCCAGGGCAAACACACTGAACCTCAACCAGCTTGTATATTAGGAAGTGAAATTGTCTAAGGCAGTTTAAGGTTGTAACAAACAAGCACTATTACTCTAGGATGAATTTATTGTTCACTCATATTTTTCCTATTACCCTTTGCACAGTCTCTTATGGCAGTTATTGTAGTGTGTTTCAGTTATTTATGTGTCTATACTTACAAAAATAGGATGAGCTCCCCAAGATTGGAGCTATGATCTTCTTCTGTATCCTCAGTGCCTACTACATAATTACCCACTAAATAGTGGTGTTCAGAGTAAAAAGTATATGTATTATAGATCAGTCAACTAAAAAATTGATTTAGTACATTTTAGATGGTAGGTTTGCAAATTAAAAAAAAAAATGATAGTCAATTTAATCCATTGTTTTCAAGAGAACACTCCATGAGCATTTTCTTTCAGTACTTTCCTCATACTATTCCTATTGAGAAACTCAGAAATTAAAGAATAACACACACCAACTGGGTTTATTTGATTCTGATGACAAGAAAGATGCACTGTGTAAAACATCTTTGTCAGCATGAGACTGTCTTTTTACAATTTGGCTGTATTAACAGTTGTGTCTTTTTGAAATGTAAATGAACCCATTAGTTAACGACTCTTACAGAGTTCTACTTAATTCCAAAAGTTACATCAATGATAATTTCAACTATACTTTAATTCATGTGTATGAAACCATTTTGTTTTCTTTAATAACTTGTATAATACTTATTCATTTTGCTCTTATGCATAATTTGGTTTAGATTCTGGAAACAAAAGAGATGCTCAGGTTGAGATTGTTTCCAGGTACTGGGTATGAATAAACTATTGATTAGAATCTGTAGATATCTAGTTAAGTTTAAAATTTAGTAAGGAATATACGCCATTTAAACAACACATAAAACAGTGAAATGTAAATGTTATGTGTTGTAACCCTAAGGCTATAGATTTAAAGGATTTAAGAGTACCATTTCAGGCCAAGATGTAATAAAAGGTATTGGATTTACTTTCCTGACTGAAATAAATAAAAACCTGGACAAAATATATGATTACACAGTTTTCATGGCATTGGTCTCTGGTTAACAAAGGGCAGTGAAACAAACAAGGTGAGACCTATGACTGCACACGGACTAATGCCTTGAGAGAATTTGCTGACCACAGCATAGGAGGGGGAACATCAGGGGGAGCCCATCCAAGTCCCAAATCAGGAGATGAGATGAGAATCTGCGGTGGCCAAGATGGATAGAGTCACAGGCAGAGTAATTAAGAGAAGAAATTTGCAAGAAGAGAGAAGTCTGAAGATCCATAGATGGTCACCCTCCAGGATTCAGGAGAGTCCTTATCATACAGTCATGTGAGGAAATCACCCAAGACCAAGAGAAGAACATCTAAAATGATTAAGGAAACATCACCTGTACTTGAAAAAGACTGTGAACAGCACCTATTCCTATCAGCCAAAATAGAACGGCATATAATTCAAGGCATATTGAGTAGGATATTTAGACTTAGCCTAGAATAAATCCTTCTGTGGTATTACCTAACAAAGCTTAATAGCAATCCCCAATGGGGGGAAATAACTGTCTTCATGTAACTTAAAGTGCATTCCAGAACAAAAATTAGGAATAGTTATGGTAATACAGAAGCATTCAGCACCTAATAAGGTAATATTCACAGTGTTTTGCCTCTAATAAAAAGCTAGCAGTTATACACAAAACAGAGGCAGGAAAACACAACCCACAATGAGGAGAAAGATCAACTTCCCAAAACTGACCAGAACTGACACAGATGTTAGAATTAGTCAACAAAGATTTTAAAACAGTTATTTTAACTGTATTCCACATGTTCAATAAGTTAGAATAATGATTGTGTTACATAGAAGAGGGAGAGATATAAAACAAAACAATCAAATTGGACTTCTAGGGATCAGGATGACAATGTCTAAGATTTTACATATATATATATATATATATATATATATATATATATATATATATAAAAAATGAAACACAAGAGAAAAAAGGGTGAAAAAAAATGAACAGAGCATCAGTGAACTGTGGAACAACTATAAGAAGCCTAATATATGGGTAACTGGAGTTCCCAAAAGAGAGGAAGTAAGAAGAGAAAATAAAGTTGAAGACATGATGGCAGAATATTTTCCAAATTTGGAAAACTATTATAAATCTACATGTCTAAGAAACTCAGATAACTCCAAGCAATAGAAACATTAGGAAAGCTACTCTAATAAGTCACTCCATAATCAAAATAGGTAATAAATGGAAGCAAGGGGACATTATAGTCATTGGAAAGTGCTCATAAATGGTTATCAATTCCAGGGCAAGTTGTAAATGTCTTATTTCCACTGAGCCAATTAGGGCAAAAGAATAATACTTTCAGTTATCTCTTTCAGATTTGATACTCACTAAAGGTGTAAATTGTGAGAACTACACAGATTTGTTTTCTTGGAAAAGTATTGGATTCCTGTTGATACATACACAGTTCCTAGATTCTCCACCTGAATAATCTGCAGATAAGTAATGATGATTCAATTTATGGTCTGTTGACTACAGTTATTATTGCTGTGCAGTCTGTAGCCTCTGCTTAAATTTCTAGTGTTGTTGCTGTGGCTTTTCAGACACTCTGGAGAAGTACTACTAATGGATTAAGTAGGATGTTGGGTATTAAACTGTAGAGTTACTGAATTCTGTATTTTCAACAACCAAGATAGTATATTAAGACAGAAAGAAAGCAGATTCTTATTTATTTCTCCCAATATTGAGAAATATTGGGCAAAATTCCTCAGGTCACAGTTTAGTGTCATCCTCTGAATATAGTTAGCCCTTGGTTTGGTACTTGGTTGGTTGAATCTGTGGATTCAGGATTTGTGAATACAGAATCCACAGATACAGAGGGCCCACTGTACTACATCATTTTGTGTAAGGAACTTGAGCATCTGGCAGATTTTGGTATCCGTGGGGTCCTGGAACCAATCTCCCATGGATACCAAGGGACAACTGTATGTCAAACGTGAATGTGAAAATTACTTTGATAGTTTCAAGGAAGATGGGTCATGACCTTATAGTAACTGCACTTCAAAGTTAGCACAGAGTTGCTTATGAGTATGTTACAGAGTATCTTCTTCAAACAGAAAATATTTGGGGGGGAGAAAATACACAATTGAGAGATTCATAACACACAATAATTTTTGATTCAGATCATACTCCTAAACTGTATTAATGCCACAAATATTTATTGACAACTATATACACGGTGATTCTATTAGCCCTTGTCTATGTGTTCCAAATGCTCTGTGGAGATGTTAGAAGCCAACCTTACCCTACTTCAAAAGGTTGAAATAACACACCTGGAATCTCATTAACATAGTAAAAAATGTTAACTCAAATATGGACAATTGAGGGAGGTATATTCCAAGAAATTACCCATGGTGAAAAGTCAGCTTAAGGAGAATACGAAGCATTATTTCAATGGACTCCTCAAATAATGATTCTAATGGGACATAATATTCATCAACAAGCTGTGAATATGCTTGCTTCATCACCCAGAAAGGACTGTAGATATTGTAGGACTTAACAGAATTCAACCTTTTTAAAGGTAGCTGTGGTGGGAGAATGTGCTTGAGAATTAAGCCTAATAAATAAGTTTATAGTAAATTTATGACAACTTGAAGTTATGGAAGAATGTCAATAGATGTTATAGATTTGACCATTGTTCTCTACCTTTCCAGGTATTACAGACTGAAAGGGAATTTATCTTTCCTTATGGTGCAACTGTTCAGCACCACCAAACCAGCTTTACAACAAATGCTAAAGGAACTTCTCTAGGCAGGAAACACAAGAGAAGGAAAAGGCCTACAAAAACGAAACCAAAACAATTAAGAAAATGGTAATAGGAACATACATATCAATAACTACCTTAAATATAAATAGATTAAATGCTCCAACCGAAAGACACAGACTGGCTGAATGGATACAAAAACAAGACCTGTATATATGCTGTCTACAAGAGACCCACTTCAGACCTAGTGACACATGCAGAATGAAAGTGAGGGGATGGAAAAAGATATGCTATGCAAATGGAAATCAGAAGAAAGTCAGAGTAGCAATACTCATATCAGACTAAATAGACTTTAAAATAAAGAATGTTAACAAGAGAAAAGGAAGGACACTACATAATGATCAAGGGATCAATGCAAGAAGAAGATATAACAATTATAAATATATATGCACCCAACATAGGAGCACTTCAATACATAAGGCAAATGCTAACAGATATAAAAGAGGAAATCGACAGTAGCACAATAATAGTGGGAGCTTTTAACACCTTACTGACACCAAGGGACAGGTTATGAAGACAGAAAATTGATAAAGAAGCACAAGCTTTAAATGACACAATAGACCAGATAGATAATTGATATTTATAGGACAGTGCACCCAAAAACAGCAGATTACACTTTCTTCTCAAGTGCTCATGGAACATTCTCCAGCATATATTACATCTTGGGTCACAAATCAAGCCTTGGTAAATTTAAGAAAATTGAAATCATCTCAAGCATCTTTTCCAACCACAACACTATGAGATGAGAAATAAATTACAGGCAAAAAAAGTAAAAAACACAAACACATTGAGGCTAAACAATATGTTACTAAAAAACCAAGCGATCACTGAAGAAATCAAAGAGGGAACCAAAAAATACCTAGAGACACGTGACAATGAAAACACGACAATCTAAATCCTATGGTTGCAGCAAAAGCAGTTCTAAGATGGAAGTTTATAGCAATACAATCCTACTTCAAGAAACAAGAAAAATCTCTTGATGACTAATAAGAACCTGCTGTATTAAAAAAAAAAAAGAAAAATCTCAAATAAACAAGCTAACCTTACAGCTAAAGGAACTAGAGAAAGAAGAACAAACAAAACCCAAAGTTAGTAGATGGAAAGAAATCATAAAGATCAGAGCAGAAATAAATGAAATAGAAAAAAAGAAAACAGTAGCAAAGATCAATAAAACTAAAAGCTGGTTCTTTGAGAAGATAAACAAAATTGATAAACCTTTAACCAGACTCATCAAGAAAAATGGCAGAGGACTCAACTCAATAAAATTAGAAATGAAAATGAAGTTACAATGGATACCGCAGAAATGCAAAGCATCATAGGAGACTGCTACAAACAACTCCATGCCAATAAAATGGACAACCTGGAAGAACTAGACAAATTCTTAGAAAGGTATAACCTTCTAAGACTGAACCAGGAAGAAATAGAAAATATGAACAGACCAATCACAAGTAATGAAATTGAAACTGTGATTAAAATCTTCCAACAAACAAAACCCAGGACCAGATGGCTTCACAGGTGAATTCTATCAAACATTCAGAGGAGAGCTAACACCAATCCTTCTCAACCTCTTCCAAAAAATTTCAGAGGAAGGAACACTCCGAAACTCATTCTATGAGGCCACCATCACCCTGATACTAAAACCAGGCAAAGATACTACAAAAAAAGAAAATTACATACCAACATCCTGGACGAATATAGATGCAAAAGTCCTCCACAAAATACCAGCAAATAGAATCCAACAGCACATTAAAAGGATCATACTCCATGATCAAGTGGGATTTCTCCCAGGGATGCAAGGATTCTTCAATATACACAAATCAATCAGTGTGATACACCATTATTAACAAATTGAAGAATAAAAACCATATGATCATCTCAATAGATGCAGAAAAAGCTTCTGACAAAATTCAACACCCATTTGTGATAAAAACTCTCCAGAAAGTGGGCATAGAGGGAATCTCCCAGAACATCATAAAGGCCATATATGACAAACCCACAGCAAACATCATTCTCAATGGTGAAAAGCTGAAACCATTTCCTCTAACATCAGGAATAAGACAAGGATGTCCACTCTCACCACTATTATTCAACATAGTTTTGGAAGTCCTAGCCATGGCAATCAGAGAAGAAAAAGAAATAAAAGGAAAACAAATTGGAAAAGAAGAAGTAAAACTGTCACTGTTTGCAGATGACATGATATTATACATAGAGAATCCTAAAGATGCCACCAGAAAACTAGTAGAGCTAATCAAGGAATTTGGTAAAATTGCAGGATATCAAAATTAAAGCACAGAAATCTCTTGCATTTCTATACACTAACAACAAAATATCATAAGGAGAAATTAAGGAAACCGTCCCATTTACCATTGCAACAAAAAGAATAAAATACCTAGGAATAAATCTACCTAAGGAGGTAAATGACCTATACTCAGAAAACTGTAAGACACTGATGAAAGAAACCAAAGATGACACAAACAGATGGAGAGATATACCATGTTCTTGGATTGGAAGAATCAATATTGTGAAAATGACTATACTACCCAAAGCAATCTACAGATTCAATGCAAGCCCTATCAAATTACCAATGCCTTTTTTTACAGAACTAGAAAAAAAAGCCTTAAAATTTGTATGGAGACACAAAAGACCCCGAATAGCCATAGCAAACTTGAGGAAAAAAAATGGATCTGGAAGAATCAGACTCCCTGACTTCAGACTATACTACAAAGCTACAGAAATCAAGGCAATATGATACTATGGCACAATATGACAATATGGCACAAAACAGAAATATAGATCAATGAAAAAGTATAGAAAGCCCAGACATAAACCCAGGCATCTATGGTCAACTAGTCTATGACAAAGGAGGCAAGGATGTACAAAGGAGAAAAGACAGCCTCTTCAATAAGTGGTGCTGGGAAAACTGGACAGCTACATGTAAAAGAATGAAATTAGAACAACTCCCTAACACCATACACAAAAAATAAACTCAAAATGGATTAAAGACCTAAATTTAAGGCCAGACATTATAAAACTCTTAGAGGAAAACATAGGAAGAACACCCTTGGACATAAAACACAGCAAGATCTTTTTTGACCCACCTCCTACAGTAATGGAAATGAAAACAAAAATAAACAAATGGGACCTAATGAAACTTAAAAGCGTTTGCAGAGCAAAGGAAACCATAAACAAGACCAAGAGACAACCCTCAGAATGGGAGAAAATATTTGCAAATGAATCAATGGACAAAGGATTAATCTCCAAAATATATAAACAGTTCAAGCAGCTCAATGTTAAAAAAAAACAAACAACTGAATTAAAAAATGGGCAGAAGACCTAAATAGCCATTTCGCCAAAGAAGACAAACAGATGGTCAAGAGGCACATGAAAAGCTGTTCAACATCATTACCTATTAGAGAAATGCAAACCCAAACTACAATGAGATATCACCTCATACCAGTTAGAATGGGCATCATCAGAAAATCTACAAACAACAAACGCTGGAGATGGTTTGGTGAAAAGGGAAACCTCTTGCACTGTTGGTGGAAATGTAAATTGACACAGCTATTATGGAGAACAGTATGGAGGTTCCTTAAAAACTATAAATAGAATTACCATATGACCCAGTAATCCCACTACTGGGCATATACCCAGAGAAAACCATAATTCAAAGAGACACATGAACCCCAATGTTCCTTGCAGCACTATTTACAATAGCCAGGTCATGGAAGCAACCTAAATACCCATCAGCAGATGAATGGATAAAGAAGATGTGGTACAGACATACAATGGAATATTACTCAGCCATAAGAAGGAACGAAATTGGGAACGAATATTTGTTTTTCACCTTCTGACTTACTTCACTCTGTATGAAATGAGACGTGGATGGATCTAGAGACTGTCATACAGAGTGAAGTAAGTCAGAAAGTGAAAAACAAATATCATATATTAAGGCATATATGTGGAATCTAGAAAAATGGTACAGATGAAACAGTTTGCAAGGCAGAAATAGAGATACAGATGTAGAGAATAAATTTATGGACACAAAGGGGGAAAGTGGGGGTGTTGGTGATGGGATGAATTGGGAGATGGGATTGACATATATACACTAATCTGTATAAAGTAGGTAACTAATAAGAACCTGCTGTATAAAAAAAAATTAAATTTAATTAAATTAAAAAAAAAAGAATATATATGTGTACCTGAATTACTTTGCTATACAGTAGAAATTAACACAACATTGTAAATCAACTATAAATAAATAAATAAATAAATACAGTGTACAGCAGACATAAAGTTTCCCAAAGTGTATTACCACAAGAAGATCCGAGGTTATATCTTCAGTGAGACCTAAGGACATGAAAATTTGCTAGTGAAAAGTTAATGAAAATTATATAGGACCCTGAAATAATAAGACATATTTCAGAAATAATATAAACATTAAGGAGGAGCAAATCGAGTATTTAGGAAAAAGTTTATATCGGAGTTCAAGATATAAGCAAAATTCCCATTGAAATTCTATTTTGGGCTGGAGCAGTATTCAGAAGATTAGCAATTATCATTGAACAAAGGGATAAAAGCAGAATTCTGACAGACTTACTAAAATTTTGCATTTCCCCAATCTTCATAGGAATCAACAACTCCCCCCAACTGACAAGAATAAAATACAATGATACAGGCTATGTTTTTGAAGAAACTAAAAGACATTTTAATCTGCAAGTAATAATATATAAGAAGTCTATTAAAGGCATTGAGAGCTACATAGCATGTTAAAGAAGTAGAGGGAGAGGGTCCAATTGTTGCATTTCATGGAAAAAGGCAAGCAGACCACACTTCTAAAGGGAAATGGCACATCTTGAGATTTAAACTCAACCATATTTTGTGCACAACATTGGGAATTGGATATATTGACTCCTCAATACTTTGACAAAAGAGAGGAGAGGGGACAGAGTGAGGGAAGGAGAGAGAAAATAAAAGAATGCTGAGTGCACAAGAAATCAAACAGGCAGCAACATTAGCAGAACTTTGTTTGTCAAAAAAATTCATGTGTGCTGGATTGTTTCTGTTCATCTTATATATGCCCCTGCACCACAGAAGAGATTGCTGAGAACTATATTGTCCAGAATCCCTGAAAGCAGGGTTTCAGGTTAGATAAATGTTGGGCAAAATTTGAAAGACGGGAGAGAAGATACGTATTTATTTTTTCTTTTGTTACCCTTGCCTGAAGAGACATATCCAAAATCCAGAAAACTTTGCACAAGGAAGGAAACCATCGACAGAATGAAAAGACAACCTGCTGAATGGGAGAAGATACTTGCAAATAACATATCTGATAAGGGGTTGATATTGAAAATATATTAAAATCTTAAACAACTGAATACCAAAAAACTAACAACCTGATTATAAATGGGCAGATGACCTGAATAGACATTTTCCCAAAGACACAGATGGCCAAGAAGTACATAAAAAGATGCTCAACATCACCAATCATCAGGAAAATGAAAATCAAAACTGCAATGAGAAAACATCTCACACCTATCAGAATGGCTATTATCAAAAAACAAGAGTTGGTGAGGATGTTGAGAAAAGGGAACCCTAGTGCACTGTTGGTGGGAATGTAAATTGGTGCAGCCACTATGGAAAACAGTATGGAGATTTTATGACCCATATGACCCAGCAATTCCACTTCTGGGCATTCATATGAAGGAAACCAAAACACTAATTTGAAAAGATATATGGACCCCTATGTTCTTTGCAGCAAATTTTACAGTAGCCAAGATATATAAGCAACCCAAGTGTCCATCAACAGGTGAATGGCTAAAAACGATGTGGTATCTACATATAATGGAATATTACTCAGCCACAAAAAACCAAAATCTTGCCATTTGCAGCAGCATGAAATGGACCTAGAGAGTACTATCCTATGTAAGATAAGTCAGACAGAGAAAGACAGATACTGTGTGATTTCGCTTATATGTGGAATCTAAGAAACAGAAAAGTAACAAACAAAAAACAGAAACAGACTCATAGATACAGAGAAGAAATTTGTGGTCGCCTGAGGGCAGGAGATTCAGGGAAAGAGTGAAAAAGGTACTAAGGGACTAAGACCTACAAACTTCCAGCTATAAAATAAGTCTCAGAGGGCTTCCCTGGTGGCGCAGTGGTTGAGAGTCCGCCTGCCGATGCAGGGGACACGGGTTCATGCCCCGGTCCAGGAAGATCCCACATGCCGCGGAGTGGCTGGGCCCGTAAGCCATGGCTGCTAAGCCTGCGCGTCCGGAGCCTGTGCTCCGCAACGGGAGAGGCCACAACAGTGACAGGCCCGTGTACCGCAAAAAAAAAAAAAAAAGTCTCAGATAGGGAATATAGTCAATAATATTGTAATAACTCTGCATGTGACAGATGGTAAAAAGACTTAACTGTTCATTTTATAATACATATTTGATACATTTTATAGTGTATCAAATCACTATGTTGTACACCTGAAACTAATATAATATTGCATGTCAATTATAATTCAATAGAAATAAAGAGTTAATTAATTTCAAAGAAAGAAGATATTATTTTCCAGGTGCAGTTGTGGGAAGATGCATAGGCACTAAGCAAGATAACACATGTAGTTTCTGGTTCAGTTCCTGTGAGTCATTTGTTTCATCACTGCCAATAGGTTAGGCACTGTCTGTGGGTTCCAAACAATTTAGGCACTTTCTGAACACCTAGAAACCTTTTACTCATACTTCCAATGATTGTGTAAGATCCTCTAATTCTCTTACTATTTAAAAGACTTCAAGTGAATCATGATTCCAGCTGGAACATCACTGGTATTCTATTTAGCATCAGTTATTTGGTACTTGGAAACAGACTCAAGAGTTGGGAACCTGGTATTATTAGTTTAAAGGTTAGGTGTGAAGTGTGTGGGTTTGTATGTGTGTTTCCACCTGTCCACAGCATACAATGGGAAAAGTTATGAATATTAGTACCTTTACTTTGGAATGTAAATAAATCTCCAAGGGGGAAGAGAGGAAGGTCTCCAGCTTCATCTCACTGGATTGCAAATACCAGGTTCCTGGGAACACGTCTATAAATTATTTCCAAGCAATACTCAATCTCTAGCTTCCAGGACACAGTTGCTATACAATCAATCTTTAACCAACTCTGCCAGTGCTTTTTACACCAAAATCCTGGACCTGGAATAGATGGGAAAACATTCACGGAAAATTGTTTCTCACCAACTTTTACAGAAAAAATGGTGTTTTAAGAAAAGAAAAAGTCCAAATTGAAGTCTGAAGTTACAAATTTAAATTATAACATGTTAGATTGCTTTCTGTAATATTTTCTTTTAATGTTTACTTTCTAGACAAAGTAAATTATAGAATTATAGGGTTTATCTAAAGGTTGAGTTTCACTGGTGATTGAGGAAAAGGGAGACAAGTGAGTTCATATAATTGCAGCTAAATAACTGTTGTTATAAGTCACTGATTTTAGTCTGGACATAGAGAAAAATCAGGATAATGCTAATTTTGAAGAAAAGTGTTGGAATCAACGAATAATGTATGTTACAATTCTCGTGAGATCTAGTGGTACAATTTGATAAAGTAGCCTGAAAAAGTGACCTGATATCAGTAAACTGATAAAGTGACCTGAAAGAAATAGTGTAAAAAGAGTGAGATATTTCAAAGTATATTATTATAGATAATTTGATTTATTTGATGAAAAGATTTATAGCGGGACTATGAATGAACTGATGAAGTGAACAGGAGAAATAGTCACCAATAAAGAGGGCAATAAGCAGAAGAACAGCTGATCCAAACATGTGGTTGATGTTATGGTGAAAATAACCAATTTGTGGGTGAATTTTGAATGGAGATGCTTGTGGATGGCCAGGGTGATTGGAACTTCTATAGAAGCCAATTTCGAATGTTTTCCTCTGGATAGTAGAGTTAAAAAGACTGTTAGTTCAAGACATAATCTGTGTAATGGTGACTCATAGGGTTTTAATATAATCTGCTTGGCCCTTAGCTTCTTGAGAATGTGCCTTAAAATCAGTATTTGGGAGTTAACTAAGGCTGGATCAGACATGGTTTTCAAAGATTTTCACAAACCCTTTGATTTACATAGTATTTTTCCAATTTTTACAGAGGAAAAAAAAAGGGGCTTAAATACTATTTGAATGGAGACAACACCCCCACGCTTAAATCACAATGGGCTGTTAACTAAAGGCCTAGCAGGACATCTTTTTAATGAGTTTTTAATGAGTTCGTTGTCATCTTTTAATGAGTTCGATGTGAACCTAACGGTTGACATCCCAAATAAATCAAATCTACACGAGTTAGAATTAATAATTTTTAAAATAAAAAGTACATAGCTTAAGATATTATGGATACTTTCTTTCAATTGAAAATAGGAATATAACATTGAAATTCATTCTTGGGTATGCTTATACTATTACTTCTAAAACGATAAAAAAGGAAGATTGCTGGGGAAGATGGCGGAAGAGTAAGACGCGGAGATCACCTTCCTCCCCACAGATACACCAGAAATACATCTACATGTGGAACAACTCCTACTGAAGGCTGTTAGAAGACCTCAGACCTCCCAAAAGGCAAGAAACTCCCCACATACCTGGGTAGGGCAAAAGAAAAAAAGAGCACCAGTGGGAGGGAGCTGTGAAGGAGGAAAGGTTCCCACACGCTAGGAAGCCCCTTCGCGGGCGGAGACTGCGGGTGGCGGAGGGGGAAAGCTTCGGAGTCGCGGAGGAGAGCACAGCAACAGGGGTGCGGAGGGCAAAGTGGAGAGATTCCCGCACAGAGGACAGGTGCTGACCAGCACTCACGAGGCCGAGAGGCTTGTCTGCTCACCTGCCGGGGCGGGCGGGGCTGGGAGTTGAGGCTCGGGTTTCGGTCAGAGCGCAGGGAGAGGACTGGGGTTGGCGGCCTGAACACAGCCTGCAGGGGGTTGGTGTGCCGCGGCTAGCCGGAAGGGAGTCCGGAGAAACGTCTGAACCAGCGGAAGAAGCAAGAGACTTTTTCTTCCCTCTTTGTTTCCTGGTGCGCGAGTAGAGGGGATTAAGAGCGCTGCTTAAAGGAGCTCCAGAGACAGGCGTGAGCCGTGGCTAAAAGCGTGGACCCCAGAGACGGGCATGGGACGCTAAGGCTGCTGCTGCCGCCACCAAGAAGCCTGTGTGTAAGCACAGGTCACTATCCACACCCCGCTTCACGGGAGCCTGTGCAGCCCGCCACTGCAAGGGTCACGGGATCAAGGGACAACTCTCCCGGAAGAACGCTCGGCTGGCCTCAAGCTGGTGCAACGTCACGCCGGCCTCTGCCGTCGCAGGCCCGCCCCACACTCCGTGCCCCTCCCTCCCCTCCGGCCTGAGTGAGCCAGAGCTCCTGAATCAGTAGCTCCTTTAACCCTGTTCTGTCTGAGCGAAGAACAGACGCCCTCCGGCCGACCTACACACACAGGTGGGGCCAAATCCAAAGCTGAGCCCCTGGGAGCTGTGAGAACAAAGAAGAGAAAGGGAAATCTTTCCCAGCAGCCTCAGAAGCAGCGGATTAAAGGTCCACAATCAACTTGATGTACCCTGCATCTGTGGAATACATGAACAGACAATGAATCATCCCAAATGAAGGAGGTGGACTCTGAGAGGAAGATTTATGATTTTTTCCCCTTTTCCTCTTTTTGTGAGTGTGTATGTGTATGCTTCTGTGTGAGATTTTGTCCGTATAGCTTTGCTTCCAGCATTTGTCCTAGGGTTCTAATCGTCCGTTCTTTTTTTTTTTTCTTTTTTTCTCTTAAAAATTATTTCTTTATTTTAATAACTTTATTATATTTTATCTTACTTTATTTTATTTCACTTTAGCTTCTTTCTTTTTTTCCTTCCCTCCTTACTTCCTTCCTCCCTCCCTCCCTTGCTCCCTCCTACCCTCCCTACTTTCTTTCTTTCTTTGTTTCTTTCTTTCTTTCTACTTCTACTAATTATTTCTTTCTAATTTATCTCCCTTTTATTCTGAGCCGTGTGGATGAAAGGCTCTTGGTGCTGCAGCCAGGAGTCAGTGCTGTGCCTCTGAGGTGCGACAGCCAACTTCAGGACACTGGTCCACAAGAGACCTCCCAGCTCCACATAATATCAAATGGCAAAAATCTCCCACAGATCTCCATCTCAACACCAGTACCGAGCTTCACTCAACGACCAGCAAGCTACAGTGCTGGACATCCTATGCCAAACAACTAGCAAGACAGGAACACAACCCCACCCATTAGCAGAAAGGCTGCCTAAAATCATAATACGTCTACAGACACCCCAAAACACACCACCAGATGTGGACCTGCCCACCAGAAAGACAAGATCCAGCCTCATCCACCACAACACAGGCACTAGTCCCCTCAACCAGGAAGCCTACACAACCCACTGAACCAAGCTTAGCCACTGGGGACAGACACCAAAAACAATGGGAACTACGAACCTGCAGCCTGCAAAAAGGAGACCCCAAACACAGTAAGACAAGCAAAATGAGAAGACAGAAAAACACACATCAGATGAAGGAACAAGATAAAAACCCACCAGACATAACAAATGAAGAGGAAATAGGCAGTCTACCTGAAAAAGAATTCAGAATAATGATAGTAAAGATGATCCAAAATCTTGGAAATAGAATAGACAAAATGCAAGAAACATTTAACAAGGACCTAGAACAACTAAAGATGAAACAAACAATGATGAACAACACAATAAATGACATTAAAAATACTCTAGATGGGATCAATAGCAGAATAACTGAGGCAGAAGAACAGATAAGTGACCTAGAAGATAAAATAGTGGAAATAACTACTGCACAGCAGAATAAAGAAAAACCAATGAAAAGAACAGAGGACAGTCTCAGAGACCTCTGGGACAACAATAAATGCACCAACATTCGAATTATAGGAGTTTCAGAAGAAGAAGAGAAAAAGAAAGGGACTGAGAAAATATTTGAAGAGATTATAGTTGAAAACTTCCATAATATGGGAAAGGTAATAGTTAATCAAGTCCAGGAAGCACAGAGAGTCCCATACAGGATAAATCCAAGGAGAAATATGCAAAGACACATATTAATCAAATGGTCAAAAATTAAATACAAAGAAAACAGATTAAAAGCAGCAAGGGAAAAACAACAAATAACACAAAAGGGAATCCCCATAAGGTTAGCAGCTGCTCTTTCAGCAGAAACTCTGCAAGCCAGAAGGGACTGGCAGGACATATTTAAAGTGATGAAGGAGAAAACCCTGCAACCAAGATTACTCTACCCAGCAAGGATCTCATTCAGATTTGATGGAGAAATTAAAACCTTTACAGACAAGCAAAAGATGAGACAATTCAGCACCACCAAACCAGCTTTACAACAACTGCTAAAGGAACTTCTCTAGGCAAGAAACACAAGAGAAGGAAAAGACCTACAATAACCAACCCAAAACAATTAACAAAATGGGAATAGGAACATACATATCGATAATTACCTTAAATGGAAATGGACTAAATGCTCCCACCAAAAGACACAGATTGGCTGAATGGATACAAAAACAAGACCCATATATTTGCTGTCTACAAGAGACCCACTTCAGACCTAGAGACACATACAGACTGAAAGTAAGGGGATGGAAAAAGGTATTTCATGCAAATGGAAACCAAAAGAAAGCTGGAGTAGCAATTCTCATATCAGACAAAATAGAATTTAAAATAAAGAGTATTAGAAGAGACAAAGAAGGATATTACATAATGATCAAGGGATTGATTCAAGAAGAAGATATAACAATTGTAAATATTTATGCACCCAACATAGGAGCACCTCAATACATAAGGCAAATACTAACAGCCATAAAAGGGGAAATCGACAGTAACACATTCATAGTAGGGGACTTTAACACCCCACTTTTACCAATGGACAGATCATCCAAAATGAAAATAAATAAGGAAACACAAGCTTTAAATGATACATTATACAAGATGGACGTAATTGATATTTATAGGACATTCCATCCAAAAACAACAGAAAACACATATTTCTCAAGTGCTCACGGAACATTCTCCAGGATAGATCATACGTTGGGTCACAAATCAAGCCTTGGTAAATTTAAGAAAATTGAAATTGTATCAAGTATGTTTTCTGACCACAATGCTATGAGACTAGATATCAATTACAGGAAAAGATCTGTAAAAAATACAAACACATGGAGGCTAAAAAATACACTACTTAAACGAAGTGATCACTGAAGGAATCCAAGAGGAGATCAAAAAATACCTAGAAACAAATGACAATGGAGACACGACGACCCAAAACCCAGGGGATGCAGCAAAAGCAGTTCTAACAGGGAAGTTTATAGCAATACAAGCCCACCTTCAGAAACAGGAAACATCTCGAATAAACAACCTAACCTTGCACCTAAAGCAATTAGAGAAAGGAGAACAAAAAAACCCCAAAGTTAGCAGAAGGAAAGAAATCACAAAAATCACATCAGAAATAAATGAAAAAGAAATGAAGGAAATGTTAGGAAAGATCAATAAAACTAAAAGCTGGTTCTTTGAGAAGATAAACAAAATTGATAAACCATTAGCCAGACTCATCAAGAAAAGAAGGGAGAAGACTCAAATCAATAGAATTAGAAATGAAAAAGGAGAAGTAACAACTGACACTGCAGAAATACAAAAGATCGTGAGAGATTACTGCAAGCAACTCTATGCCAATAAAATGGACAACCTGGAAGAAATGGACAAATTCCTAGAAATGCACAATATGCCAATACTGAATCAGGAAGAAATAGAAAATATGAACAGACCAATCACAAGCACTGAAATTGAAACTGTGATTAAAAATCTTCGAACAAACAAAAGTCCAGAACCTGATGGCTTCACAGGTGAATTCTATCAAACATTTAGAGAAGAGCTAACACCTATCCTTCTCAAACTCTTCCAAATATATCAGAGGGAGGAACACTCCCAAACTCATTCTACGAGGCCACCATCACCCTGATACCAAAACCAGACAAGGATGTCATAAAGAAAGCAAACTACAGGCCAATATCACTGATGAACATAGATGCAAAAATCCTCAACAAAATACTAGCAAACAGAATCCAATAGCACATTAAATGGATCATAAACCATGATCAAGTGGGGTTTATTCCAGGAACGCAAAGATTCTTCAATATACACAAATCAATCCACGTGATACACCATATTAACAAATTGAAGGAGAAAAACCATATGATCATCTCAATAGATGCAGAGAAAGCTTTCGACAAAATTCAACACCCATTTATGATAAAAACCCTGCAGAAAGTAGGCATAGAGGGAACTTTCCTCAACATAATAAAGGCCATATATGACAAACCCACAGCCAACATTGTCCTCAATGGTGAAAAACTGAAAGCATTTCCACTAAGATCAGGAAACAAGACAAGGTTGCCCACTCTCACCACTCTTATTCAACATAGTTTTGAAAGTTTTAGCCACAGCAATCAGAGAAGAATAGCAAATAAAAGGAATCCAAATCGGAAAGAAGAAGTAAAGTTGTCACTGTTTGCAGATGACATAATACTATACATAGAGAATCCTAAAGATGCTACCAGAAAACTACTAGAGCTAATCAATGAATTTGGTAAAGTAGCAGGATACAAAATTAATGCACAGAAATCTCTGGCATTCCTATACACTAATGATGAAAAATCTGGAAGTGAACTCAAGAAAACACTCCCATTTACCATTGCAACAAAAAGAATAAAATATCTAGGAATAATCCTACCTAAGGAGACAAAAGACCTGGATGCAGAAAAGTATAAGACACTGATGAAATAAACTAAAGATGATACAAATAGATGGAGAGATATACCATGTTCTTGGATTGGAAGAGTCAGCATTGTGAAAATGACTCTACTACCCAAAGCAATCTACAGATTCAATGCAATCCCTATCAAACTACCACTGACATTTTTCACAGAACTAGAACAAAAAATTTCACAATCTGTATGGAAACACGAAAGATCCCGAATAGCCAAAGCAATCTTGAGAACGAAAACTGGAGCTGGAGGAATCAGGCTCCCTGACTTCAGACTATACTACAAAGCTGCAGTAATCAAGACAGTATGGTACTGGCACAAAAACAGAAAGATAGATCAATGGGACCGGATAGAAAGCCCAGAGATAAACCCACGCACATATGGTCCCCTTATCTTTGATAAAGGAGGCAAGAATGTACAGTGGAGAAAAGACAGCCTCTTCAATAAGTGGTGCTAGGAAAACTGGTCAGGTACATGTAAAAGTATGAGATTAGATCACTCCCTAACACCATACAAAAAAAAATAAGCTCAAAATGGATTAAAGACCTAAATGTAAGGCCAGAAACTATCAAACTCTTAGAGGAAAACATAGGCAGAACACTCTATGACATAAATCACAGCAAGATCCTTTTTGATTCACCTCCTAGAGAAATGGAAAGAAAAACAAAAATAAACAAATGGGAACTAATGAAACTTCAAAGCTTTTGCACAGCAAAGGAAACCATAAACAAGACCAAAAGACAACCCTCAGAATGGGAGAAAATAGTTGCAAACGAATCAACTGACAAAGGATTAATCTCCAAAATGTATAAGCAGTTCATGCAGCTCAATAACAAAAAAACAAACAACCCTATCCAAAAATGGGCAGAAGACTTAAATAGACATTTCTCTAAAGAAGATATACAGTCTGTCAACAAACACATGAAAGAATGCTCAACATCATTAATCATTAGAGAAATGCAAATCAAAACTACAATGAGGTATCATCTCACACCAGTCAGAATGGCCATCATCAAAAAATCTAGAAACAATAAGTGCTGGAGAGGGTGTGGAGAAAAGGGAACCCTCTTGCACTGTTGGTGGGAATGTAAAATGATACAGTCACTGTGGAGAACAGTATGGAGGTTCCTTAAAAAACTAGAAATAGAACTACCATATGACCCAGCAATCCCACTGGGCATATACCCTGAGAAAACCATAATTCAAAAAGAGTCATGTACCAAAATGTTCATTGCAGCTCTATTTACAATAGCCCGAAGATGGAAACAATCTAAGTGTCAATCATTGTATGAATGGATAAAGAAGATATGGCACATATATACAATGGAATATTACTCAGCCATAAAAAGAAACGAAATTGAGCTATTTGTAATGAGGTGGATAGACCTAGAGTCTGTCATCCAGAGTGACGTATGTCAGAAAGAGAAAGACAAATACCGTATGCTAACACATATATATGGAATTTAAGAAAAAAAAATGTCATGAAGAACCTAGGGGTAAGACAGGAATAAAGACACAGACCTACTAGAGAATGGATTGAGGATATGGGGAGGGGGAAGGGTTAGCTGTGACAAAGCAAGAGAGAGGCATGGACATATATACACTACCAAACGTAAGGTAGATAGCTAGTGGGCAGCAGCCGCATAGCACAGGGAGATCAGCTAGGTGCTTTGTGACCGCCTGGAGGGGTGGGATAGGGAGGGTGGGAGGGAGGGAGATGCAAGAGGGAAGAGATATGGGAACATATGTATATGTATAACTGATTCACTTTGTTATAGAGCAGAAACTAACACCCCATTGTAAAGCAATTTATACTCCAATAAAGATTTAAAATAATAATAATAATAATAAATTAAAAGATAAAAAAGAATCATTAACATTCTTGCCTCTGAGGAAGCAGTATATTTGTATGTAATGGGAGTCTGTTATTTTATAATCATTTATACTCCTTTCTGTTACCAGATGCATATATCATTGTGTATGTGAGTGTGTGTGTGGTTTATTCATGTAAAGCACTATATAAATATTGATTAATTTAAATAAATATTTCAAAACTTATATTGCAAAACATATATACATTAAGACATAAAGTTATGAAATGAGGAAAATACGAATGATTCAAAATACATTTCTAATTTTTTATATTAATTTTTTATTCCAGCTGTGATTAATTTGACTTATTCCTCTCAGACTTTAAGGATAACTCATAGTGAACCCACTTGCAATTCTCGTATAAAACAAATCAAAAGTTTTGTTGATTTGTAGAAAACTTTCCAGACAAAATTCCTGTGTGACCTGCCAGCACTCAGTGTGAAGGAGCATTAGTGTCATTTGTATGAAAAGTCTCTCAAGTCAATGACAGAACTAGGACAGGAGCAATGGGAATAAATTAAGTGATAGAGGATGTTCAATGGCCGTCTGAAACTATGGTAGAAAAGCCACTAGCAGTTCTTTTCTCTGGACTAACAGAAACAAAAATCCACCCTTCATATTTTAAGCATGCAGAACTATCATATTTGTACTTTTAACCTATCAACGTTGATGTAGACAAAACTGAGTTTTATTTATTTTAGTTGATACAAATAAAAGTCTCAATCAATTTAGATTACGATTATCTTAAGATAGTGAAAACTAATGCATAGAAAATGAATGGTTGAGATGGTATTTAATATGCTTAAATTTTTTCAATTGTTTTATTCTATTGAATAGTTCTAAACTTGGCATCAAAATGTACCTATTGTTTTTCTCAATGGATAGAGATAGAGATAGATAGAGATATATATTGGATCTGGCCCAACACTGAAATAGCCCACTTAATAACTCATTTAGTTGCCTTATGCTTTGCATATATCTTACCCTTTTTCCTTAAGAAAATCCCTTTATCAGGGAGCTCATTATATTGGGATAATCCTATTCCTTATGCCTTGATCCCAATAAATTCTACCCTTGCATAATATCTCAAATATAATTATGCATTTATCATTTTTCCTTAATTGTTGTAACTATGAGTTAGATTTGAGTGTATATTTCCATCTACTGGTCCTCTACCTCAGGTTCACAAAATCTCTGCACTCCACTCTCTCTTTCCTTTATCAGTTAGTCATCAGTATCTGATATTCACTATTATTTTAGCAGCTTATCTCACATATTTTTATGTTTTTCTGTACCAGTGACCTTCATTTTCCTCTAGTGCCAGAGTATTTTCAGGATTTTTTGGGTCATAACTTGCATTGTAACAACCAACCTGTTTGATTTTGATGATATCTACTTTCTATTTTTGAAGATATCAGTAAAATATTTTAAAACTAATAGTGGCTACCATTTTAATAAGCCTGTACATGGTTTTTTTTATACATTTCCTAAATATTGCAACATAACAAAGCAAATGTTTTTTTTTCATTTTTCATATATTAGGAATCATAGGCTCAGAGATATTAAATAATATAATACGTCCAAGTTCATAAACATAGCAAGTAGTGGAAAGCAGAATCACACTCTGGTCCATTACTTATGGTCCATGCTCATTTCATACCTTTATATTGCCTGCAAAAATATTTTCAGAAAGGGTCATAAAATGGGCACGAAATTGTTTTGCTTGCTGTTATTCAAAAAAAATTTTTTTAAATTTCTGCCAAAAGCTTTTCTAGCACACATAGTGAGTTTATATAACTTATTCACTTATATACTTTGTCTGCCTTTATTGTGAACCAAGCCTATTAGATAACCATCCAACTTAAAGGTAATAAAATTACTGAAATTATTTCATGACATTATGAACTTCCTCTGTATCCCATTTTTCTGGTGAATTTTCCCCCCAGCTTAACTGATATGTAATTTGCATATAACATTGTATAAGTTTAAGGTGACGTGATACAAATATATATTGTGAAATGATTACCACAACCATGTTAGCTGAAACATCAATCACCTCACATAATTACCTTTTGTGTGTGTGTGGTAAGAACATTTAAGATTTACTCTTAGCAACTTTCAAGTATGTAATAAAGTATTATTAACTATAGTCACTGCGCTATTCATTAGACCCTAAGTCTGTATTCTTTGACCAATATTTCCCCCCATCCTCCAGTCCCTGACAACCAGTCATCTACTCTGTTTCTATGAGTTTGGCTATTCTTAGGTTTCCCCATAAAAGACAGATCACACACTGTTTGTCTTCCTCTTTCTGATTTATAATACTTTGTCTAATGCCCTCAAGGTTTATTCATGGTGTTGCAAATGGCAGGATTTCCTTCTTTATACGGCTGAATAATTTTTTGAGGAACTTCTATACTATTTTTCATTGTGGATGCACCAATTTACATTATCACCAACAGTGCACACATTTTTCCTTTTCTCTATATCCTTGCCAACACTTGGTACAACTTGTCTTTTTGATAAGAGCCATTCTAATAAGTATGATGTGAAATGAGAGCTCATTGTGGTTTTGATTTGCATTTTCATGATGATTAGTGATGTTGAGCAAATTTTCATGAACCTGTTGGTCATTTGTATATTTTCCTTGGAAAAATGTATAGTCAGGTCCTCTGCTGGTGGTGTTTTCTGAATGATGCCACCACCAAATATGATTATCTGAGGACCCATCCAGTGGATAAAAAGTCATTTTCTCACTTACCCTATACATGTTTAAACTTAACTTAAGACAGTCCTGATTTTTATGATATTAACAAGAAATATATGAGCTCCTTTATTTAATAGAATGTACATTAAAATCAGCACCAATTATCTCTAATATATTACAATATTGTAACAAGTGAACTGTATTTTGTGGTTCATGCATCTATTTCAGTGAACCATTTACCCAAACCTACAATACTGGGTCTCTGACTTTTGGAATACCTTTTTTTTTTTCAGATGAATTTAATGTTTTAAAATAAAACACTATTTTAGCCTTGAGAGAAAGCCTAAATAGAAATATTTTTATTTTATATTATCATATGGATAGTGGGAGGTCTTTCTTGGTCCTGAAATTTCATAATTTATATATCTGAATGTCTAGGATTTATGAGTTATGATCACTTCCTTTGGTTTCACAGAAAATGTCACAATTGAAAGTGCTACCCAGTTGCCACTTTAACTCAAAAAATCCCAAGACTGGTAAACTTTTAAAACTAACTTGAAATCAGAAAGGGAAGGAAAAGGGTGATTTCCATATATCCCATTTTACCAACCCCAAAACAACAACAAAAAGTTATATTCAGATGAAATAATTTAACAATTACTTATTGAATACTGGATGCATGCCAACTATGGTATTAAGTATACAAATACAAACAGATACAATTTGTACCTTCAATTAGCTCAAGTTCTTCCAAGGGACATAGACATGCAAACAATTAATTATAAACCAATCTGAGAGTGTCTTTGTAATTGTGTTAACAAAGTTTTATGAAAGCTAGGGGAATTTATTACTTTGTTATACACAAGTTATTGAGTCAAATGAACAATTTTTTTTTTCCACAAATAAATTGGATTATATAACTATTTTAAAAATCTGACCCAAAGTATTCACAAGTGAAGTTCCATATTTAGGGAATGTATAAATTTATTTCTTTTCTTTATGCAAGTTGCCAGTTATCTATTATATTCAAGACTAGAATCATTGCAAATATGGGAAACTTTTGCATATTCAGTTGTTTGCTTGTTTTGGGTTTTTTTGTAACTTCTCTCACATGAAATAGTCTCTGAATACCCAGGTTAATTAACTAACCACCGCATTGTCAACTCTCTGTTATGCTCTCTGCTGTATCCTATCATTGACTTCTTCTGGGTTAAGATTTATGTTGGGAATTGAAAGCCAAGGCTGGAACAAGCTGAACAGAGTGTTCTATTTCTGTATAAAATGATATATGTTACTCTTGCCCAGAATGACAACACTTTGCACTGTTCCCAATCTGTAAATTACTCCATTTACTTGGCATAATAAGTATACAGATGTATTTAATTCTTTCTACCAGGGCCATGCTGTTCAATTCCTCTCTGCTAGCCAAATACACCAGATGTTATAAATTACTCATCGATAAGGAGATGAAATGTGACCTCTTTCATATGTAAAAGCAGTGTTACTGCCCTGCTGTTATTGTTTTGAGTTACTATATTTTTAAAATTCAAGATTAGAAAAAGATTTTTTGTAATCTTTTTACTTTCATCAGCAACTTAGTCTCAGCCCAGCAAACATCCTGACAAAATAATTGTGTATAATCAGAGGTACGATCTGTGGAAATGATTTAATGTTAATATAACTACCACTTCTTTTCAAGCTGAACTTTCATTTATTTGATTTTTTTTCTATCCTGCAAATAGAGAGTGTTTGTTTTAGATTCACATATTACAAAAATGAAATGACTCAAATACTATATTCAGCTATGATACCATATATGATTTTGCTTTCTCTTTTATCACATTTCCATAATTTTTTCTTTAATGAGCATGGATTGCTTTTATAGTTCCCTAAAGACAAGCATGTCTGTAGGGAACAAGGTTTGGAGTGTTTAGTGCCAAGTATTATCAGTTTCCCATTCATACGACCTGAATCATATCCAGTACTTATCATCTAAGTTAGGGGTGCCAAACTATTACCCACTGGGTCAATCCAGTCTGTTGCTTCATTTTCAAAAACAAGTTTTATTGGAGCCATGTCCATGTATTTCCATATTGTTTATGGCTGAATTAGCTCTGCAATGGCAGGTTTATTTTATTTGCCACAAAGACTTTATGGCTTATTAAGCCTAAAATTCTTCTCCGGAATTTATTGAAAGAATTTGTTGATGTTGATCCAAGTAAGAGTCAGAAATTACATTTGTTTATGGTTTTTTAAAATATTGTTCATTTTTTGAAATTCATTGAATTATTTCTACTCTTATTACTCATAGAGTTGTTGGGAAGATCAAATGAATTAAATAAGCAATATTTGCAAGTAGTTAAAAAATATTGGGTCATAAGAAGGGCCACGTAAATGTTGTTAATAAAAAATGCAGCTGAACTTAGCATATATACTAATTCAAAGAATGCCAGATCCCTTGATATCTACTTAACCAAATTGTGGATGCTAGCAGTGCTCAGAGATTCATTATTAAAATGAAGCGTAACCTTGACTGTATCAGGCAATTCATGAGAAAGCAGAAACTTGTTCTTTTTTTTCTAAAGATAATTAATACATTTAAATAAGAGGAAAAAAAAACTTTTGACAGATTTTCAGGTAAAAACATATCCAAGAGGAAATATTGCATGTTTTTGTTAACTAGTTCTTGGAGGACAATGACAGGTTACTTTTGGATTTTTCTTCAGTAGATAGTTGAATATATGATAGCAATAAATGGTTATTTGGGGGATATTAATCTTGTTTACATCATATTCAATCGGTTTATTTAATGTTAAAGTGTTATAATGCTGTTGTTACACATGAAAAATAAATATTTTAGACTTAAGAAGAAGGATTAGAAAAGTTTGTAAATAATTTTTATTCTTCAAGTGTCTGTTCCTGTTACTAATATCAAGAGTAGAGTATCTTTAGTCACACAGTTTTATACAAAGTAGTTTAAAAATGGCTGTGTTTAGCTTTAGGTGCTCATATGTGTTAATGATGATACACATTTTGATCAATGAAAAAGGCTGTTTTTGCATACTTTAGTTTCCTCATATCCCTTATAAACTGTTTTAGAAAGGCAATTAGGCAAAATTTACCTCTGTACTCATAGAAATCTCTGATTTTTTTTTTTTGTAGTTTAGTGAAATGGCTTACTTAAATGGACAGACCACTAAAATGTCTATGCAACACTTTGATTAGGTGATTATGAATTGGTTATATATAGCTTCTACAGCATTTAGAGAAATATAGATCAAAATAAAATATGCAAAAGTGATAAACGGTTAACATTTTCATGAGGTATCAGTGAATTTAAGGATGGCATAATATAAAGCAGCGGTTTTATATTTCCTTAAGGATCAGTACTGTATTTTGAGGAAATTTTTTTGGAATTCTAATACATGCAAGTATTAAAGTGGAGATTCTATGGTTGGAACGTGTGCTGGTGACTGAGTCTGTCAGCTATTGTCACAAAAATTCTGTAGAATAAACCATCTTAAAATTCAACTATTTGAAATTATAATTATTTATTTTCTCTCATTTGTCTGCAAATTTGCTATGACAAAATATCAGGCCAAATTTTATCAAAGATATTCTCTAAAAAGAATGGTCTCCTTCTCTGATGGGCTCCTTATGCATTCAGTTAAGTAAACTTTGTCAGGAAAAATAACAGTATACTACCAGACAATCAATTCAGAAAGTTTGAGTCTCAGTGTTGACGTTAAATTAGATTGAATTTAATAACTTCATCTATATGGATAATGCATTCATTATTTTACTAGGGACTCATTTTTTATAATTGTAATTATTTAAATGAATTGTATTTATATTTAATATTAGTTAAATAAGTCTGCATTGTTATTAAGAATAATATTTTAACATTACTTTGTCTAAATAAAGTTTTCACGAATTAGTTTTGAAATATAAAATTCACAATAGAGTAAAATGATTCAGTCACTTTAATGAAAGCAAAAATATATGAAGTAACAAGCTTTTTAAAAAGAGTATCTTCATTTGGATATAAAGCAGATTTGTCACTGAATGATTGGTGTACTTGTACTTGAATAGAAATGGCTTTAATTTGCTATGATAGCCCTCTAGCTATATGTTTTGCCAAATAGTTTTAGAAATTTCACTTTTTTGAGTGACAAAATAATTACTATTTGATCTCTTGTGTGTTGACAGAAAATATGACCTTACAAATATTAAATAGAAAATCTCAAAAAGGAGAGCTATCCTTCTTTGTTGATGAATCCTCTAAGGAAAATTGTGCTGTTGTATAAAGAACCAATTTATTTAGTCAAGAAACTGGGACATCTCTGACTAACTTTCCATCTGACCCCATTATAATTGCATTTTTGTGATGGGGATGGAAGTCTTCTTTCTTCCTTCCATCCATTGACCTAATTTAAGAAAAAAAAATGAAAGGGAAAGAATAATAACGAACTACTATGAATAAATCTTAAAATGTCTTGAAAATATTGAAGGAGATACAGGAAATTCAAATATTAGAAATTATCTTCAAACATGGTTTAATTGCATTATATTATCTTTTAGAAAATGGCTCCTTTAAAACAGTTTTAAATTTATCTAAAAGATCGTTTACTTATTCTTTTTAAAATGATGTAACCAAATATCTGTATTTGTAGATACATCAATCTTTCATCTATTATAATGCAATTTCAGTAAACTATCAGTCAAAATTGGGATTAGAGTTCTGTAAGAATTACATAATTTAAATATTTCTGATTAAGAAATGACTAAGTAAGTGGGAAACAGTACTCATCCTATGGATTCTTCCAGCTAGTGTGTAGAGAGTTTAGCTAAGCCACTTCACCAGCATTGCTGCCTTGGCATCCATTTTGTTTGGCCAAACTGCCTGGGGGACCCTAGCTCTCTCATGCAAGCACATGCCATAGATAGCAGCCCAGGCCGCAGAGTCACAAGCAACTGTAAATCCCTGATAGGACTTCCCCAGCCACTGTTGTGATGGACAATCTCCATGGCTTCCTAACACCTTCCCTTTATGTATCATTATATAAGACCTCAATGGGGATTATCAAAACCCCACTCCTTTGGTTTGAATCTTCCATTCTGGACCTAACCCAGGAACTCCAAAGCACTTCACCAACAAACTCTAATAAAAGCATGTATCTCAGTTCCTGTGTCTCTGTCTGAGTACACCCTGCCTCCACTGCCTTGTGTGGCCCTATGACCACTTCCTCCAGGACTTGTGAGTAATAAGTGTTTCCATTTCAATTTTTCTTGCGGTCTGTTATTGAACCATGGCTCACCACGCAGCAACTTGTGCTCCATTTAATAGGTATTAATTTGACAGATTCATAACAAGGTGTGAATGAATATTGTGTACTTGCTTGAACGAGAAATCAATTCTAGCACAAACTAAATGAGAACAGAAGAATTCCATGATAAAACTATTAATAAGCGTGAACATTCGATGAAGCAATAAAAAGCACGCTCACCTCAATAAGTACCACAGCATTTTTAAGCTCTCCTGTTGCTTTTAATTTGAAAATATTTATTGCACGTTGGATTTCTATTGCTGCCCTTAAGATATGCATTTGCATTCTTTTTTAGCGTGAAATAAATTTCTCCTTATAATACTTCCTGAAAAATCGTTGTCTCCCTCACTATGCATAAAGTGTACTGCTGACTTTTGATTAAAAAGAACAAAATTAAACATACTCATTTATATCATGCTCTCCCAAAACTCTACTAAAATGATTTTTTTCAAGGTGCGAACCTAGAAACAAACAAACAAAAAAGGAAACAAAAAATGAATAAATGGAAGAGAATTTTGGAGTTCGAAGAGCAGATTCATGGATGGTCATTGCATCAACAGCCCTGAAAATGCTGCCTACTAAGCTGGCAGTTGGAAATGTCAACAAACAACTGGGCTTATACTGCGCAGGGATTTGCTGTGTCAGGTATTCAAGCAGAATCACACACTAGATATGCTAAAAAAAACTCACTGTAGTGTTGCCAGACAGTATCTGATAAGGTTATGAATTAGAATAGGTTTGTGGCTCAGTAGTTCTAACCAAGCCAAGATAAACCATAAAGACACAGACCTACTAGAGAATGGACTTGAGGATGTGGGGAGGGGGAAGGATAAACTGTGACAAAGCGAGAGAGTGGCATGGACATATATACACTACCAAACGTAAAATAACTAGCTAGTGGGAAGCAGCCGCATAGCACAGGGAGATCAGCTCGGTGCTTTGTGACCACCTAGAGGGGTGGGATAGAGAGGGTGGGAGGGAAGGAGATGCAAGAGGGAAGAGATATGGGAACATATGTATATGTATAACTGATTCACTTTGTTATAAAGCAGAAACTAACACACCATTGTAAAGCAATTATACTCCAATAAAGATGTTTAAAAAAAAGCCCAGAGGACCTTAAAAAAAAAAAAAAAAGTAGAGGTAAACGTGGATTCCAGGAACAACAACCCAGACAATCAATATGATAACAACAATAAACACAAAACTTCTGAAAAAACATGTAAGAGGGAAAAGACTGCAAGGCCCAGGGTCTTTGTGTGGTTTGGGATAGGAGTAGCTGAGGTAGATGTCAAGGTGACATTAAGACGTTAAACTGTAGAAAAATTTTGACTTTCAGGCATTTTCCCCATTTCTTTACTGCCTTGAAATAACCACTGACTGTTTCTTTATGGAATTTGTTGTAACAGCCTTGACCACTGATGCTGCAGTAGGTGTATAAATATCAAGGTAATATAAAATCACTGGTTGGTGTTAAGTAAAAGGAAACAGTGCGAGCTGGAATTCTGCTATTAGGGATTCAACTGTTTTACCCCCTAACCTAGAACGGGTATGCTGTAAAGTCATGAGTTTCTTTGCTTCCAATACAATTTTCTCCCAAGAGTTAAAGTGAAATGCTTACCAGAGGGTTCACTTTGTGGAAAAGACAGAGTGACCAGCACAGCTTAAATCATTATATAGAGTCTTTTTCATTTGGTGTCCTTTGAATTGCATAAAGCAGTTGAGCAGCCAGAGCTGTCATAGAAAACTTATACAACAATTTTACTCATAAACATTTGTGGATAAAATACTGAATTTAGCAAGAGGGGATTATAAAAATTGTCTTCTGTTTTTACCAGATGGCTTTCTTTCAAGTATTTATAAAATAACATACTTCTCACTGTTATCGACCCTCCTGAGTCAGTCCCAAATGAGCATCCTTCTGTCCTGTCTTTTGAGCCAATAGAAGATGATGGAGTTCAGCTCAGAAGCAAAGGGAAGCTTTATTCTCTGATCAAGGAATTGAGCGGTGCGAGCTCCCGCTCTAGAGCACTGCTCTCCCTGACTGGCCAGTGGTGGGGCTGCTTTTCAGGGTTCCTGTCAGGGCGGAGTGGGCGGAGTTCTCGCCGGTCAGGGCGGAGGCGTGCTGCTGCCGGAGCTACAGGCTGAGGTGAGGAGCAGCGTCTGTGCCCACGGCCTGCCGTCGCCATCTTGAATTGAGGTGTCCTGGGCAGCGCTTCTCCACAGGGCTGCGCTCCAATTGTCGTGTTGCTCGCAACGGTTCTTCGCTGGGAACGCTAATCCCATGTATTAGGTGCAAGGCTTCTGCACACAGCCCACTACAGGCAAACGAAACTAGACTAAGCCCAAAGGAAGAGGTAAGACCTTATCTTATCACCCAGATTCTCTTATTTTTCCCGGGGACCCCAGGGGGCTTTGTGGGTGACCTCACCAGAACAGGAGGGTTATCACAATGTAGTGGGAAACATTTACATTTCCTAGAGGTTTAAAATTTTGAAGTAATATGAGATAGACGTTTTCTCATAAGACTTGTATTTTGTTCCTGTAAGAAACCCACTACTTTTAGCCAATGGTAATGAATCATCACTACATAATATGTTAAAAATGAATATGTAATATTAATATGCATTTGGGTGCATATATAGTGTTTTTCATTGTATTTAATTTTGATATGGTATAAAAATAACCATTTACTAAAATAATATTGAATATATAAATAATATTGAATAATTTAATTATTTACTTACATTTAATAAATAAGTAAACATATATTTCCAGGATACCAGGATGTCCTGAGTGGTACAAGAGTCAGAAATATATTATTATGTAATAAGTAATTATATACTCTCCTAATTCATAATTTGCAGCATCAATATTATGAGTATGATCATAAATATGTTATATGAATATTTATTTCAGGATGTGTGCTTGAGATTTACCACCAAGTTGATTTCAATTACAGTAGAACTTTATATTTGAAATGACTATATGAATAATTTTAATGCTAGAATATAATGAGAATTACGTTTCTAATATTATATAGACTATAAATACCTGGATATGACGTTTAAGTAGGCTATGTTAATGATAAAAGTAAAGTAAAATATGCCTTTTTAATGTAATACAATATTTATTAAATGAGCTACATTGTTAGAAATTCCGCAATGGTCAGTCACATAATTTACAAGTTAGCATTTACATAAACTGTATAAAAATGTGTTTATATCAGCTGCCTATAAAGACTGTTGTAACTCATTTGTAACAGACAAATGAAACAGGTACAATCATTCCTTTTACCTATGTAGAAATGTCTTCTGTCCTTAGGGAAATGGCAAGCAGAGAGTAAATGGATTCATTGAAAAACATTTTCTAATTAGCTACTGTAGAAGCAGACGTTTTTAGTCAGTGTATTATATACACATTTTTTGAAAAAGGAAGTAAATAGTACCATACAATATATAGCACCATTTCTCTCATTTGCAATAACAGAGTTTTTAAGGGCCTTAAGAAATGAAGGTAATCAAACTCAAAAAAAAAAAGAACAAAAATAAAAAATCTCACTTTTAATTATAACTTGAAATAAGTTTGAAGTCACATAAAATGAATTCTAAATTCTACTTATTTGACAAATTTAATAAGTAAACATGGATAATAAATCATTTTTATTTTACTTTTTCAATATAAGAACAATGTTACAGATTTTTAAAAATTTTATTAAAAATCTTCCATCAAAATATTTTCTTGATTACAACAAAATTTGATCAATTAAAATACATGTATTTTCAGCTACCTGCATGGTGTCTTATTAAGGATGGACAAATATAGACATACACTGACGTATATTAAAATGTACAGGGCTTCCCTGGTGGCGCAGTGGTTGAGAGTCCGCCTGCCGATGCAGGGGACGCGTGTTTGTGCCCCGATCCGGGAAGATCCCACAAGCCGTGGAGCGGCTGGGCCTGTGAGCCATGGCCGCTGAGCTTGCGCGTCCGGAGCCTGTGCTCCACAACGGGAGACGCCACAGCAGTGAGAGGCCCGCATACCGCAAAAAAAAAAGCATGGGGAAAAAGGAGCATTTGCTTGCATCAACAAATTCACAGGAAGGGAGCCAAATATCAGGTCTTAAATTTATAAAAGAAGCAAAAGATTATGATTTGATATATACAGTTCCAATCTTACCACACACTAAAGAAGCAGTATCAGCCCCCTACACACACACACACACACACACACACACACACACACACACACTCACACACACACACACAGGAAGTTACTGGAAAGAACCTTAAACTCAAAGGTTTAAATGGCTTGAGGAACTCATCTGGCTACTTCACATTGCACTAGAATTTGGATGGACTTCATTTTCTTAAACTGCCAATGCATATTTTCATTTAGATTGGAATTGCCTATTTGGATTACTATAACAAGTAAAGATATAAATTTTTGTAAAAGAGACGAAATAAACATCTGTGAAATATAACATGATAGCACTTTAATCCCAGTTATCACTGAAGTAGGTGTGCACATATTTTTTTTCTTTCATGAATATGTTTTTTTAAACTCTGTCCAAAACTTAAGTTAGAGTTAGTTTACATTGGCCTAGTATCATCAGGCATTATAAAGGAAAATTTAGATATTTGAAAGTTTATAAAAGGTTAATTGAAATAATAAAATTATAATAATTGTTCATTTAATTGACCTTAAGCAATTTAAAATTGGAAGCAATTATACAAGCTATAGAACTGAAATATAGTGTAAGTTTTGAAGTATGTGCTGGCATAATTATGTGGAGCATCACATTTTTCTCCCATGTGATGAACAGAAAGAAAGAGTTAGAATTGCCTCAAAGGCAATAATTTTCCTTCAATAAAATGCTAACTTAAGGGTTAGAGAATCAGGAGAAGTTCATCTAATACTCTATAAATAGAGGTATCAAATTAAAGTTTTAATGACATTTAATTGACCTAAACATAAAATGACTTTCCACTGTAGGTAGTGAACATAATTACAGAGCATAGCTGAGACAAAAGCTTTGGAAAATTTAGTTTTCTGTGAACTACTAGTTTTTTTGTTTTTGTTTGTTCACTTGTTTCTGGAGAAAGGAAGAGGGAGAGAAAGAGGGAAGCATTATATTACACATGGGTTTGTTTTTTTACGTTTTTCATTCAATTTCTTCAATATATATCAAGGTACAGTTACTAACAAATGATCAAGCAAGATTAAATTAAACTGTTACTGGAGCAAAGTCATCTAATGGCTAAATACACATATAAAGCCATGCAAAGAGAGAATGCAGTGTCTCTAAATTGAGTAATAAGGATTAGAAAATACCGTAAAAACTTGGCTTGGACTGGGGAAATTTGATTAGCTAGAACAAAAGCTATTAAACAATTTCTCAGATACTTCACAACTTTGAAAAAAAATATATATAACACATAAATTTGTCCCCCAACTTTTAATAAACTCTAATGAGATACACTGTATTTAAATGAAGAAAATACTTGTGACTAAATATCTTCAGATTTCTATATTTTGCCGCACTAGATGACAGTCAATCTTTTTATGTCCCCAAATCTTTTATTTGGAATCATACAGAAATGAATTTTATACACTGAGTTTATTTTATTGATTTTTAATATTAACTCAGTTCCACAAATTTTATCATCATTAAGCCAACAGGTTAACTTTTCTACCTCCTTCCCCTGCCCAAGTTAAAGCAGAACTATTCTTTCCTTCTTTGTTGGCTATATTGCATTTTATTCATATCTTTGATTTAGTAGCTATCACATTTTTACTTTAAGGTTTTCAACCTTCTAATATATAGTTTGTGAACTTTCTGAAATCAAGACTATGTACTTAATTTTTATCTGTACCTTAATACCGAGAAACATGCCTACATTGTAAGAGGGTCTTCATAAGAATTTATTAAAATAATTGTATTTACTTGAATCTCTTAATAATTTACTGGATTATGCCTCTTCATGCTACTGAATATAAACATAATTTATGTTCAATCATTCAGGAAGCCTATATCCTTAATTATAAATAAGGGCTGTAACCAAAATGTAAAGGAGCGAAAGAACAAGATTAACTCACATTCACATACATACACACCCATTATATATTCTCTCATGTTTATTCATGTAATTGTCTTTACCTACAGTTCTTTCCTCTGTTACTACATGACAAAATTCCACCATCCTTTACAATCCCATAAAAATAATGGAATATTGAGACTCACTGTTATATTTCTTATGCATATTCTTCCTCTCCACTTTTTTTTTCAATAATATATCCTAGGATCTTACAAACAGTATCATCTAAATTAACACTTGATTGTTCTTTAAATTTTCCAAAAATCCTTTGTATTTTTTCTTGCTTTCTTTTACCAACTTATTCCTTATATATCCAAACCTATGGCAGATCCTGCTGATTCTACTTCTCAATCAAGTATGTAATGGACTTATCATACGATATAACATAGTAAAAAATAGTTTAAAAATAGCATAACAAAAATAATAACTAGTTATCTTTTTAAAATCTTCTAACTTTTCCACCTATTGCAACTACTTGTTGGAGTAACTGTCTTCTCTACTAGTTTTTTTAACTCTTTTTTTCTGCCTCCAGTTGTTGTTTAGATAAATGATTAAGGCCAGAAGTCAGCACACTGACTCACGACCAATTCTCTTTTTGTACAGTTCTTTACATTTTTTTTTTAAAATGATGGGGAAAAAATCAAAAGAGGGATCATGCTTAGTGACACATAGAAAGTATATGAAATTCAAATTTCAGTGTTCATACGTAAACTTTTATTGGAACCCAAACACACTTATAAACTTATTTATCGTCTATGGTTTATTTCTCCGCATAACAGCAGAGGTGAAGAGTAGTGACAGAACAACTCACTAGAGATATACAGATGGCAAGTAAGCATACGGAAACATGTTCAACATCGCATAAGTCAGTAGAAACTGCAAATTAAAACTATAATGAGATACCAGTATACACATATTAGAATGCCCCAAATCCAAAACACTAACAAATACTTACAAGGAAGTGGAGCAGCTACCACAGTGTAAAGTCTATCTAGTCAGAGACAGCTATAAAATTAAATATTACTGTAGTGCAATGCTGATACATAAGAGCCAAAAAATAAATATTTTGAATAAATAAATTAGCTTCTTCCTGATAGCAAATGTTGGTAACTTTGATGCCCTTCTTCTGCCCTGATGTTGTCCTTTAGAGCCCTTGGTAACCTTGTCTAATATAGTCCTTGTACCTCCTTTATACACTGTTTCTTCCTTTATTTACATCCCTTACTCAACTCGATGCACCTTATGATAATGAATATATTCAATAATCTTCAGATCGGCCAGTATTCTGGCATAAAATAGGCTCTCTATAAATCTTCACTGAAAATTAAATCTATTTTAATTTCCCTATCATTTCTAACTCTAAAAAATGCATTTTATATAGTTTGTCCTCCATAGAGCCAACACAGTTCTAGAATTTTAAGAAGATACTCCAGATACTTGTCAGTTGTTAAACAGATAGTGGTTATTTAGTTTCCTTTCATCCAAAATTAAGTCATTTCCATACTTTCTAGTCAGGAAAGATCTTGTTTGTTATTCCATAGTATAATGACGCCACCATTCTTGCATTTGCTTAGCATTAAAACTTCAACTCTTTTGGCTGTCCATGCAATATTTTCCATTTTTAATTCCCCCACTCAATGCAAGGTTATCAAAACCTATAAAACCTTTATGTATCCATGCTGACTTTGAACCTCAATATATCATGCCTGCATTATTAACACCTCCTTCTAACCTGTTTTTCTGACTCCAATAATTCTTGTGCAAATTAACCAATATAATATTACAAGACAAATATAGCCCAACCAAAATTGTACTGAATTTCTACTGCCCCCAAATTATTGATGTCAGGGTATTCAGTCACCCATAACTTGACCTTACATGTTGATCCATAGCTTGATACAAGTATTTTTATACTTTATCCTCCTGATCTAACAGACTCATTTTTTAAACCATAAACACCACTTTAGTCTTATTACACCCATATATTTTCTCAATCTCTACTCTTTTGATGATTCGAAATACCAAATTAAAATATTTTATTCTAGTTAACAATGTTATCCAGATAATTTAGCTATAGTACATTCATTTTGCAGGTTTTTAAATAAAAAGTTAGCCCTGAAATGACTTTGCCCCTGCCAAATATGCCCTCTTTGAATCAAAATTTTTCTATCAGAACACATTTGACAATCAAGAGCTCATGATTTGGTAGGAAAGACAATAAATACAGATGGCAAGTGATATGTGAATGATACTTTAGAATGGTAAGTGCTTTAGAGTTTTAAAAAGTAGATGATAAAATTTGTTGACTTGTGCATAAGCCTTTGACATTCGCAAAGATTACATTTATTTAAGTGTTCCAAGGACAAGCTACAGGGTAAGCAAATTATCACCCTGTGCCCTAATATAAACTGTATTTGCTTTCATTAATCTGATTAATTAAAAATCAAATATTCACCTACCTATAGTGCAAAAAACTTGTTTTTTTCTACAATGGAGATTAACTGGCAAAGATTTGTCTCCAAATTAACCATAGAAAGAAACATGTTTAACAAGAAAATATCAATAATATGAAATATCAAAAAATATTTTAAATAGAATTGATTGTTTTGATAGAAACCAAGGTAGCAAAGACCTTTCTTTAGACAATTAACCAATTTTTTAAAAAACATGTTCATTTTATGAGATAAATTGAGTGATCACCAGATAAATTTAAAAATCCAAAATAATTCTTACAACAGAGAAAATAAATATAATTTATTTTATCATGAACCAAGAACTTTGATATATTCAGTCAGAGAACCAAATGAAAGGTACATGTTTGACTTTTAAGGCAAAACTATTATTTAGAGGAACACTCAGGTGAAGCAATGATCTTTGTATCTTGAGTGAACAAAGTTAATAGTGACATATAGAAATTGGAAACTTAAATAAAAATAAATCTCATATTTTATACTGTGTTCTGCATCAGTGTTAGCCATTTCTAAAATATTGTGTCAAGTATTTTGAAAGCCTGAAACCTCAGAGGAATTTTTCTGACAGAAGAGACAAGAGTCGACGAGAAAATGTCCACTTGTTTCCTGGGTAGTGATCATCTGTCTTTTTTTGACATCGCCTTTGTCTGCAACACATCCTATCATCACCCTTTCTCTTGGTAAAGGAAATAAAATCAATTTCAGTAAAAGATATTGGATAGCACTTATTAAAATATATACATCCATTTCAGCATTATATTTAGGGAAGTGGATAAAAATATTCCTAAAGGAAGCCTTTATCCTCTAGTTACACAGATTTCAACATACTGTGTTTACAAAAAAATGATATATATTGAAATAATATAATCAAAAACACATTACTAACCAATCTATTTTTTTAACCTTAAACTTATTTTCATGTCTGAATAATTTATGAATGTATTTCTTATACTATTATTGTTATAAAATATATACTGCAAATAAACAAAATATTTGCTAATTTTTATTAACATATGACACTTTACACTCTGCCTATAATTTTCCCTTCATTTAAAATGTCAAAACCTATCACTTCTGATAAACTACATGCTTGTTATCCATTTAATTTCTTCAAGAAGTTCTCATAAATTACAGTATATCTTGATGTGAACATTCAAAATGACAATTCTAATTTAAACATATCTCAAGGTTACCAATGTTGATATTGAAAAGACAACAGAATCTGAAATCTTCCTTTAAACTATTTTTATTTTAGTGACTACTGTCACTATGTCATAACTTTCCCAGCCAAAGTAACTTATATACATATATTATATCTAATGTTTTACATTCTAATCATTTCTCAAGTTGGCCTCAATTTTGGCCCCAATAATTCATAAAAGGCAATTTTTGCCATAATCACCAATGACCATGATATCATCATTAATCTAATTAATTCCACATCTACTTTAGATTGGAACAGTATTTAATACTGTTGATCATTCCGTCCCTTTTGAGAAACCTTTCCACTTGCTTCAGGAGCATAACAGCCTCCAGGCTGCCTTCCTACTTTGTTGGCTGTTCATTCTCAGTGTCCCTTGCTGCTCTGTCCTCCTTTACCAGACTTGTAAATATTAGATTGTGTCAAAGTTAAATGCTCATCCTCTTTGCCCTCTGAATGACTGTGTAGGTGATCTAAATTGCTCCTAAGACTTTAGGAGAAATTATTACCTCTAACCCAAAAATTTTGCTGAGAATTTGTTTCTATGATTCAGACCCGTATAATCAAGAGTCTTTTAGATACCTTCCCTAAAATTATTAGCTGTTAAGGAAACCAGGAATTCTTGGACAGTAGTTGATTTTATGCCTTGAAGCAATAAAAATCAAGATGGATCTGAAATATGCTATTATCACTAGAACTAGAGATGCTTTGAAGAAAAGCACAAGGCAATGGTAAGATCAAGTAGAATGCTAAAGGGCTCATTTTCAGTAAGTTGTAATACTGGAAACATCAAATAAGAATAATGATAATGGGGGCTTCCCTGGTGGCGCAGTGGTTGAGAGTCCGCCTGCCGATGCAGGGGACGCGGGTTCGTGCCCCGGTCCGGGAAGATCCCACATTCTGCAGAGCGGCTGGGCACGTGAGCCATGGCCGCTCAGCCTGTGCATCGGGAGCCTGTGCTCCGCAGTGGGAGAGGCCACAACAGTGAGAGGCCCACGTACCGCAAAAAATAATAATAATGATGATGAAATCAGTCAGGACAAGTAAAGTAACTTAGTAGAACCTCATGAATTCATAATGATATTTTACAAACAAATATCAATATGTAGGCTTAAGGCAGTGGTTGATTACAATTATATAAGTCTATATTTGTTGATTTGATTAAGTAGTGAAATGTTATAGATTTTTTGTTTCCTTTGTAAAATATATGGTAGTTTATGTTCCAATGTATCCTTCTTTTATTGTATAAGTAAAAAATAGTTAAATGGAACATGTGAGTAAACCAGTCAGTTTTAAGGTCACATACAATAAGTATGCTGAAAATGATACGGTCATATACAATATGCCATTAAATGGATTATATTCCGATAGTATATTCACTAATGCTGAATTAACAAAATATCCTGAAAGAAAAGCAACTTTGCAAATTGAACCCCTTATTTCATGAGAGATGAAAATTTCTGGTGGCTCTACAAATTACAATAAATTGTTAATGAGGAATATATACATACATTTTAAAGTTTTATAGATATGATATTAATAATGGGATGAAAGTGTGCCATTATGTAACAAGTAAAATTTTGTGACAAAAATACACAGCCCTCAGAATGTCCTTGAATTGACAAGCAAGTACCTGTGATTAGAGCAAGATTTTATCAGGAATAAATCAGATTCTGCATTGTCTGCTATTTTTGTTTTGTTTCACTTTATTTTTGATCTGGGGGAAACTAGAACAACAACAACAAAATATATGTAACAAAGTATAGTTAACTTCGGAAAGAATAAGGCAAAAATTAATATATTTATTGAATTAGAATCCATGATGTTTACATTCAGTTAATGATATTGCAAGTTTACTAGTTTGTATTCAGTGTTACATTGTATGTAGGGTTTCTGTTTAATAGGTTTAAAACATTTAGTAAATCAACAGTCTTAGGCATAATTTTAATGAAATCTGTTCGTTAAACTGTTAAGATATAATACTTGTTTATATTCTGTCATTATTTCCATCCATACTTTTTTTAAAATTTAATTTATTTATTTTTGGCTGTATTGGGTCTTCATTGCTGTGCATGGGCTTTCTCTAGCTGCAGAGAGCAGGGGCTACTCTGTTGCGGTGCATGGGCTTCTCATTGCAGGGGCTTCTCTTGTTGTGGAGCACGGGCTCTAGGCGCGCGGTCTTCAGTAGTTGTGGTACGTGGGCTTCACTAGTTGTGGTATGTGGGCTTCAGTAGTTGAGGCTCGCGGGCTCTAAAGCGCAGGCTCAGTAGTTGTGGTGCACGGGCTTAGTTGCTCCGTGGCATGTGGGAGCTTCCTGGACCAGGGCTCGAACCTGTGTCCCCTGCATTGGCAGGCTGATTCTTAACCACTGCGCCACCGGGGAAGTCCCATACTTTGGATTAACGATTTTCATTACACAAAATTTCTAACAAAGAGAATATTTTTTCATTGTTATCTATGCTATCTATTGTTTACTGTGATGCACATAATTGTAACAAATTAATTCAGTTTGGCATGATTTTATAGGGCCACTCAGTAAAAGTTGAATCGTTCTTTCAGATAAATCAAGATGAATCAAGCATCATGTGATATAGAGTCTACACAGAATTAATCAGAGCAAGAATCTTTTTACCACTTTATGCTCATATGTCAGCCAATTCGTGTTGGGTTTTTTTTTTCTTGTTTGTTTTTTCTTGTCTATGCACCTATGCCAACACTTTAACTATGCTCACAAATTCATTTTTCTGAAAATAGGTTAAGCTTGAATTTTCAAGATATGATTGATAAATGTACTAAGAAATAGTTGGAAACACTCATTAACCAGGAAAACTATTAACAAGTAAATATCTTAGCTGTTATCACCAGACATTAAATGAGAAAAGTGATAGGAAATTTCAAATAATTTATCTTGTGTAAGTGATTGCTTAGATTAAATTCACAGAGAAAATTATACCTATCTCTTCCAAACATGAGCACAGTAATCCTTGATAAATTTAGTGAGTTAGTGAAACATGCTATCTTGTTTTGAAAGGAAAAATCACTTGATTACTCTGATGACCACAATCATTATACCTATCTTATTTTTATGCTGTAATCTTGCTTTAAAAATCATCATTATGGGGCTTCCCTGGTGGCGCAGTGGTTGAGAGTCCGCCTGCCGATGCAGGGGACACGGGTTCGTGCCCCGGTCTGGGAGGATCCCACATGCCGCGGAGCGGCTGGGCCCGTGAGCCATGGCCGCTGAGCCTGCGCGTCCAGAGCCTGTCCTCCGCAACGGGAGAGGCCACAACAGTGAGAGGCCCGCGTAACGCATAAAAAAAAAAAAAAAAAAAAAAAAAAAAAATCATCATTATATGATATGGTTGTTTATTTCATGTTAAATAAAACTGAGCAATACAGCAATTGAGAGCAGAACAATCATGAAAGTAAAAGAAAACCTGTTCAAATGTCAGAAGGCAGCTGCTGCTTTGTATTTACTTATGAAAAAAGGTGTATAATTTAGCATAAATGTTCAAGAAAAAAACCCTGAGTGTCTTTCATATAATATGTTGCTTTTTTGAGGTATATTAGTTTTATAATCCAATTAAATTCCATATAAAGGATTTTTAGCTATCCACTAGTATTTAATAGTTGCTCTTTTATAAATAGGTTCAAAATTATAGATATTTCTAATTAACATCCAGTTTGCATACTTTTGTTACTTACTGAAAATTATATAACCAATTTTATATTTAGTTTTCCAATAGACACAACAGCTTTATTTTCTTAAGAAATTATAAGACTAAATGTGCCTGATCACTCATTTTTTAAAATAATTTGATACGATTTTCATGTTGTTTAAAATAAAAAGTAGTGTAAAAATACTTAGGAAACTTGTTTGAGGTTAGTCTGTTACTCAGCTACATATCTGATAAACATAGCAAAATGTTGATTTTGTATTCCAAATATTAAGAAGACATTAATATTAAAAGCAAATAATAGAAGACAAAGATTAGCCAGTACCATTGCCTGAAGGTACATTCATCCTCCTTAGTATAATATCAGTCACATTTTAGGAGGGCATAATTCTATGGTGAAAGTTTATTTAAATGTTAAGACTAAAACAAGAAGCACCTTAGCATTAGTCCTAGAAATATCGAAATCGTTTTTTTTTTTTGTAGTTAAACATAGGATTTCACATTTGACCTGAACCATTTACTTGCCGTATTTGATTTGCTCTGAGTATCCAAAACTGTCAAATTTAATTTGACAGAATAATTATGTAAATCATATAGAGAAAATTGATATAAATGTGTGAAATAAAATTTTAATATATATCATTGCCATTCCTTAAAAATACATTATTTCCAGAATTTTATTTTTCCAGCATTGTATTGTAGGACATTCAACAAAGGCAGTAATATTTGCTAAAAACACATATAACTATTCAGTTCATAGCAAGGATAGAAACTGTTTTTAGCTATTCTACATCCGATGCTATTATTTATTTCAGCATATAAAACATATCTATGCATGTGTGATTTAGATAAGAATACGGGAAAATTCAGAAGAAAAGTAACCAATAACATTTCAAATTTCAATATGCCACAATGTTTGAATGAGAAACGTGCTTTAAAACTTTAGTCAAAAATTATCCACTTACGTATTTCCAGAGTGAGTCTGTGTGTGTTTGCATATGTGTGTGTGAGCCAAACTAATTTCAGATTTTGTGTTGTAGTATTTAAATCCCCAATACAAGAATGTGTTCATATACTCGTGTATTGGGTCTGAAAATATAATATATGGCATATATTTGCTGTTATCCATTTAAATAAATCTTTTAGTTTGAGAGAAAAAATAATCACATGCATTAGTTGCATCTATGATGAATTGAATATTTAGGCATATAAACAACCATTTAGGTTTATTTTAGAATTACAGCAGTAAGTAACTAAAAACAATTTTCTGATATTTTCTTTCATTCTAGACATAGACTTGTTGAAGCCCTTCATAATCAACTCTTTTGATTCAAGAGTCAGTACTTTAGTATTTCTGTCAGATTGCCATTTTCCCCAGAATTTAGAATACTCTTCTTCCCCTATAATGTAACAACCAGCATTTAGGTGAACACATTTATAGTTAGACCTACCGTTTTTAGTCTCTTACTCCAAGGTATGGTTATGTAAAAAAGTGATGTCAGCCATGATGGAGTTTAAATTTCAGGATGTATATTTAAAGAGTACACATCCACTTTCTTATGGAAGTTTGAAAGGCTCTGGTCTTTAGTCTGGCTAATGGTTTATCAATCTTGTTTATCTTCTCAAACAACCAGCTTTTAGTTTTATTGATCTTTGCTATTGTTTTCTTTGTTTCTATTTTTTTTTTTTTTTTTTTTTTTGTGGTACTTGGGCCTCTCATTGTTGTGGCTCTCCCGTTGCGGAGCACAGGCTCCGGACGCGCAGGCTCAGCGGCCATGGCTCACGGGCCCAGCCGCTCCGCGGCATGTGGGATCCTCCCGGACCGGGGCACAAACCCGCATCCCCTGCATCGGCAGGCAGACTCTCAACCACTGTGCCACCAGGGAAGCCCTGTTTCTATTTTTTATTTCTGCTCTGATCTTTATGATTTCTTTCCTTCTACTAACTTTGGGTTTTGCTTGTTCTTCTTTCTCTAGTTCCTTTAGGTTTCAGGTTAGATTGTTTATTTGAGATTTTTCTTGTTTCTTGAGGTAGGCTTGTATAGCTATAAACTTCCTTCTTAGAACTGCTTTTGTTGCATCCCACAGGTTTTGGATCATCGTATTTTCATTGTCATTTGTCTCTAGGTATTTTTTGATTTCCTCTTTGATTTCTTCAGTGATCTCTTGGTTTTTTAGTAACATATTGTCTACCCTCCATGTGTTTGTGGTTTTTACGTTTTTTTCCGTTGTAATTCATTTCTAATATCATAGCACTGTGGTCAGAAAAGATGCTTGATATGATTTCAATTTTCTTAAATTTACTGTGGCTTGATATGTGACCCAAGATGTGATCTATCCTGGAGAATGTTCTGTGTGCACTTGAGAAGAAAGTGCAATCTGCTGTTTTTGGATGGAATGTCCTATAAATATTAATTAAATCTATCTGGTCTATTGTGTCATTTAAAGCTTCCATTTCCTTATTTATTTTCATTTTGGATGATCTGTCCACTGGTGTAAGTGAGGTGTTAAAGTCCCCCACTATTATTGTGTTACTGTCGATTTCTTCTTTTATAGCTATTAACAGTTGCCTTATGTATTGTGGTGCTCCTATGCTGGGTGCATATATATTTATAATTGTTATATCTTCTTCTTGGATTGATCCCTTGATCATTATGTAGTGTTCTTCCTTGTCTCTGGTAACATTCTTTATTTTAAAGTCTATTTTATCTGATATGAGTATTGCTACTCCAGCTTTCTTTTGATTTCCATTTGCATGGAATATCTTTTTCCATTCCCTCACTTTCAATCTGTTTGTGTCCCTAGGTCTGAAGTGGGTCTCTTGTAGACAGCATATATATGGGTCTTGTTTTTGTATCCATTCAGCAAGCCTGTGTCTTTTGCTGGAGCATTTAATCCATTCACCTTTAAGGTAATTATCGATATGTATGTTCCTATGACCATTTTCTTAATTGTTTTGGGTTTGTTTTTGTAGGTCCCTTTCTTCTCTTGTGTTTCCCACTTAGAGAAGTTCCTTTCACATTTGTTGTACAGCTAGTTTGGTGGTGCTGAATTCTCTTAGCTTTTGCTTGTCTGTAAAGCTTTTGATTTCTCCATCAAATCTGGATGAGATCCTTGCTGGGTAGAGTAATCTTGGTTGTAGGTTCTTCCCTTTCATCACTTTTAGTATATCATGCCACTCCCTTCTGGCTTGTAGAGTTTCTGCTGAGAAATCAGCTTTTAACCTTATGGGAATTCCCTTGTATGTTATTTGTTGTTTTTCCCTTGCTGCTTTCAATAATTTTTCTTTGTCTTTGTTGCCAATTCGATTACTATGTATCTCAGCGTGTTTCTCCTTGGGTTTATCCTCTGTGGGACTCTTTGTGCTTCCTGGACTTGGGTGGCTATTTCCCTTCCCATGTTAGGGAAGTTTTCAACTATAATTTCTTCAAATATTTTCTCTGGTCCTTTCTCTCTCTCTTCTCCTTCTGGGACCCCTATAATGTGAATGTTGTTGCGTTCAGTGTTGTCCCAGAGGTCTCTTAGGCTGTCTTCATTTCTTTTCATTCTTTTTTCTTTATTCTGTTCCACAGCAGTGAATTCCACAATTCTGTCTTCCAGGTCACTTATCTGTTCTGCCTCAGTTATTCTGCTATTGATTCCTTCTAGTGTAGTTTTCATTTCAGTTATTGTGTTGTTCATCTCTGTTTGTTTGTTCTTTAATTCTTCTAGGTCTTTGTTTAACATTTCTTGCATCTTCTCGATCTTTGCCTCCATTGTTTTTCCGAGGTCCTGGCTCATCTTCACTATCATTATTCTGAATTCTTTTTCTGGAATGTTGTCCATCTCCACTTCATTTAGTTGTTTTTCTGGGGTTTTATCATGTTCCTTCATCTGGTACATTGCCCTCTGCCTTTTCGTCTTGTCTATCTTTCTGTGAATGTGGTTTTTGTTCCACAGGCTGCAGGATTGTAGTTCTTCTTGCTTCCATTGTCTGCCCTCTGGTAGATGAGGCTATCTAAGAGGCTCATGCAAGTTTTCCCATAATTTTTTTTTTAATTTAGGTATAGTTGATTTACAATGTTTTGGTAATTTCAGGTGTACAGAAAAGTGATTCAGTTATACATATATATTTTTTTCAGATTCTTTTCCCTTATAGGTTATTATAAAATATTGAGTATAGCTCCCTGTGCTATACAGCAGGTCTTTGTTTGTTATCTATTTTATATACATTATCCACCCCCCTTCCCCTTTGATAACCATAAGTTTGTTTTCTATGTCTGATACAGAATAATTCTTAAAAGCACCCTCTTTTACTCTCAAAATTGCCTTATATGATCATTCTATTCATGAGGCTTCCTAAGTCAGGAGCATTTTTAGGGGCTTTGGTTATGGTATCATAGGCTATCTGTGTTTGCTAATCAGTCTTACTGGAAGAAAAAGGAACTTTCTCTTATCTTCATGGCAAGAAATACTTTTACAACTTTGAGCAAGGCACCCATTGAAATTAGGCTCCTATCCTCTCATAGAGAGGAAAGGATAGGGCAGTCTTCCTTGATGATTACATACCAAAAAGATGACTCCCAGGTGCTTGAGAAAGATAGTCCTGGGTTATAAAACTGGCAGGTAAAGTAAGAGATATTTAAGAAATTGTGATATATAGTTATAGATACTATTCACCTTTAAAAAAAAAAGGAGATCGTGCCATTTGCAACAATATGAATGAACCTGGTAGACATTATGCTAAATGAAACAAGCCAGATACAGAAAGATAAAGAACTACAGGATCTCACTTATATTTGGAATCTAAAAATGTTGAATACAGAAGCAGAGAATAGAATGGTGGTTACCAGAGACAGGGAGGTGGGGGAAATGGGGAGATGTTGGTCAAAGGGTACAAAGTTGCAGTTTTGCAGGATGAAAACATGTCTAATGTACAATATATATTACATATCTAATGTACATATCTAATGTACAACACATATCTACATATCTAATGTACAACACGATGACTACAGTTAATAATACTGTATTATATACTGGACATTTGATAAGATAGATTTCTTGTGCTCTCTCACACACACACACACACACACACACACACACACAAAGGTGACGATATAATATGTTAATTAGCTTGACTGTATGACTATAACAATTGTTTCATTATGCACATTATATCAAATCATCATGTGGTACATTTGAAATATATACAATTTTTATTTTAAAGAGAAAAAAGAAAGAAACCAGGTAGAACAAAAAGGAAGTATGATACATGACCCTTGCCCTTGATGTATTTACTGTATAATCAGAGTGAAAGGAAGAATGCTTACTGATGATCAAAGACACATTGACTATGGTATTAATTGTAAATTATAAAGTAGAAAATTAGAGTAATTACAAGATTTTTTGTCTTTTCAATAGTAAACTGGATGTCACTGGAAAAAAAAAAAAAAGATTTATATTCCAAAAGGGACAGAGAAAAAGTTTACAAGTTTAAGTTTTCCATAGTAAATGATCTAAGAAAACAGAGAAGGAGCTCTGTGGTCAGGCTATCTGGATATTATAAGGGCAGGTGTGAGAGGAAAGTCAGGAGGCTACAGAAGGAAAGAAGTCTGTCTAAGGTTTAGTTAAGCTGAGGGAAATATTTAGGCAGTTTTGGTGCATATATGCTCCTTTTTTCAATCAACATTTTACACAATAATAATGTAATATTAACAGACACAGCAACTGTGTCTTTGAAAATCTTTACTAATTGCCTTGTGGTGGTCCTTGTTTCCATGAATAAAATACCCGTTAGTTTCCTTCTTCCTTTTTCTCCCTTCCTTCCTCTCTTTCTTTTCTTTCATAGTCAACCATCAAAAATACTAACTAAATTAAATACATTATAGTGAGTGTGCTTGCTTGGGCTTGTAAAGTGGTAGAGGCAATATGCTATTTATTTTAAAAGGTTTCAAGAGAATTTACTGTGGATAACTATTGCCAATAACACAAAAATTTGAATAAAATTCACACAAATAACTTTTTTAGACACTTCACAAACTCCTATAAGGGAAAATTAACTCTTTGGATAAAATGACAGAAATTCCTTGAAATCAAATAGACTCTTTCGGAATGATTATTTCTGTGATTTGAAAATTATCTCATGGATTTTAACAAGTAGACTAATTTTTTTCAGCACACGCTTCACTATAGTTTTATATACAAAAACTAAGCAGCTTTTGCTTTTCCCAAACAGTTCATAAAGGAAAAGTAAATTTTATTAACATTCTAGTTTAATTCTTTACACATATATGAAACAGCTTTATCATTGAATGAATGAATGGGAATATTGAAATGTCAGACACAAGCATATCACACAAATAATAGTAAGTAATTCTGTGCTTTTCTCAGACTAAAATATGAACATCTGCTCTCAGCTTCTCTCAGCAGGATTAAAATCTCTTCTTAGCCCTATCTCACTCCAGCTTTTTTTCACCTCAGGAGGCCATAAATGCCTCCACAAAACTGTGAGCTTCTGGAGCAGGAGAGGACTTGAGGCTGTATTATATGTACAGTTTTTACAGAGCTTTGTGGTTCGGTTGAAGTTCAGAAAGACTTTAGTGAAGAAAAATTTGGAAAGATGTCAGAGACTGTAAAGTCAGAATGAGATCAACCACACAGGATAAGCCAGAAGTATATCTATTCCTCCTATTCAATATCTAGTCACAGTTGAACATCCAAACTTAAGCCTGAATATTTTGGCTTGTGTTCTCAGGGTTGCAACATGGGGCCTTTATTTTAGAGATATCACAGCTTAGACATTCTCAGTGTGATTTTCTATTGATAAGTGGCTTGTGAAAAGTAATTTTCTGATGAAAGAAAAAAAACCTTCAAAATCCTCTCTTATGAAATCATAAGAGCTAAGGCTCTTTTATCAGAATGACACATCCAAGGATTCAGTGGACAAAGAAAGAGGAGTAACCAATCCAAGGAAGCCCTTATATATTACAAGGCAGGATATTTAAGTATTTGCTCCCATAGTACGTGGTAAGCCATACTATGGTAGAATTCAGTTCTTTAAAGCCATTGCTTGGCTCTTGCTGGGTAAATGGGGAAAAAAAAAACATGCTTGCATTGAAGAATATTAACTTGCGGAGTGTAAGTTCATCCTGTGAACAAGCATGGCAGCTGGAGCATGGGAAAGGTGTTCAGTGTTTTTTCAGTGTCTATTGTCCTCATTGCGTTTGTGTTCTCTCCACCCCTTTGATTAAATGTGCAGCTCTTTTATTTTCCCCATTCACTGGGTTATCTCCCCAAATTTGCATCTTTATAAAGTGGGACCTAGTCTTTTTGATCATTTGCTTCAGTGAGAATAGGTACTAAATTCTTGTAGATTCAACTATTTCTTTCTAGTAAATTTAATTTATCAACATGTAAAAAGCTATTGTGATTGGCTGATAAATAAAAGGTTTTGACTCTTTATATAAACAAAATGTTTGGAATCATATTATATATCACATATTTTAATCATATTTATGTATTATAGTATACTATTAATATAGTATATGTGTATGAAAATCTCATAAAGTGAGTAGCATTCCTTTTTCACAGCTCTTTGTTCAAAAATGAAGTAATCCTAACAATCATTTAGAAACAAAAGCAGAATGGAGTATTTTGTTTCTGTTTTTTTTGTTTGTTTGTTTTGTTTTTGTTAACATGTTATGAAGCCAAGTCAAGTAGTTCACTATACTCGATCTACCAATATAAAAAGATTTTGATAAATATAATCCATTAGGAAAGCTATCAAGTGATTACTATTCCCATTCAGAAATAAATGCATAAATTATTTAATATACCACAAACATTAGAGAATATCATACATCACATGTAATGATTTTGAACCACTATCTGCTAACCAAAATTGAAAATATACATGAAATTGGCTCCATTTCCTAGCTTCCACAGACCACAAAATCTACTTAGTGATCATATTAAATATCTGCATTCTATTTCTGAAATATCCAATATTGTGTTTATTTACTTTCTCCCTTGCATAGTAGGTAAACAAATTCTAATTTGCATGGAGTTTTCATCCAGGGTCATAGCCTTTGATTTCTTATTAAAATATTTCATGTTACTAACAATTAGTAGCTAATAAAAATTATTTACTTGAATTATCTACAGTTCCAATACCCTGCACTTTTTGTCACAAAAACAATTCTAAGAGTGAATCACCAAACCTGTATAATTTTTTTTATTTCTATGGATTCTTACTGTTCAAATGCATGTATAATATGAATTAACACTGTAGTATTTTTTCCTAAATATTTCCTCAAATATATCTTTTGTTCTGAAAGGGATTTAAATCTTATCTTGAAATAGATAGATTAAAATCTCACAATAGGAAAATAGATGATAAGTATTCCAGTTTTAAAGAGGAACTATGGACACATTTATATCAGATTTACTAAAAAATAAAAACAGAATCATCCCAGAAGCCATCATCTCTTTATCGAATTAAATCCCTTTAAAATGCATCCATAATTATATAATGATTTGAGTTAAACAGAATTTATTTTTTGTAATCTTAACTATATGAAGAATCTTAAAGGCTGACTAGCACATCATTTATTAGCATCATACTCATTGGTAAATTCACTACTTTCTACCTAAAATCAGGAAAAATACAAAGATATCTGCTTTTATCACATGTATATAAAAAAGTCTGTTGAAGATTCTAGCCAATGTAATAAGGTAAGAAAGAAACAAAAATTATATAAATTGTACAGAAAGAAGTAAAACACTCTCTTTATCTGCATCATCAATTGTATAGAAAAACCTAAGGAGTTCACAAATATTTGACAAAGCTAATCCATGAATTTGACATGAGAACAGGACATAAGGTCAATAGAAATCCATCAATTGTATAACTATATACTAGAAATGAAAAATTAGAAAAGATTTTTAAAAGCCCTATTCACAATATTATTAAAATTGATATAGGAATAAATTTAAGAGAAGATGTGTAAAATCTGCATAATGGAAAATATTAAATATTCCAAATGGGGTTTAAAGAAGTCCTAAATAAAGGGAGAAATATACTGTAATTATGGATTGAAGGACTAAATATTGTTATGATGACAATCCTCTGAAAAATTTTCTATAGATGTAGTGCAATATCATCAATATCCTAATAGGCTTTTTTGAATAAATTAAAAATATTACTTTAACATTTATAGGAAAAGGTAATGATCTAGAAGAGTCAAAATTTTTGTTTTAAATGATCAAATTTGAAGGACTTAACACATATTGATTTCAGGAATTATTGTAAAGCTACAGTAATCAAGGCAGTGTGGTATCAGCATAAGGATAAACACATAGATCAATGGGATGGACTAGAGCGTACAAAGAGAGACCCTGACTTATGTAGTCTATTGATTTTCAAAAATTCACTGAAGTAATTGCATGAAGAAAAGAAGCACTGGGAATGTTTTGTATAAATATATGAATTCCTGTAAACTACCTCCCAAATATTTTGGATATGTAGGTCCAAGTTAAGGCCCCCAAATTTGGATTTTTTACTTCCCAGGGATACTCATAAAAACAAAAACAAAACCTTTTTTTGCAGGGTGTGGATCAGGGAGACAATAAACTAAGCCTTAGTCAAAATAATGACCGTGGTGAGTGACACTGGACAAAGAAGGTAGGAAAATGCCATGTCCTGATGACAGTGTATGAGATGCCTTGTGGGTTATTCCTACTATCCTTTATCTCTCATTCCATCCCAACCCCAAGTACAACTAAAACATTCACAAATATACTCCTACTAGACATGTTGCGGGCAGTTTTAGACTTTTCCATAGCCTGACTGCAGAAACTGGGCTTTGAGTTGTTCCCTGTTTCACCTTTTTATGTTCCTTAGACAGTTGAAGTTAGTCTCTCATCTTCCTGGTTCCACATTCATCCCGTTAGAGTTTATCTCTACATATCAACTCCTGTCTAGATTAGGGCAATAGTCTCCTTATACATGTAAACCGATCCTTCTCAAAAATGTTACAGATCATGTTACTCTCCTCCAAATCCTTCAAAGGCTTTTATCTCAGTCAAACTAAAATACAAAGTGCTTACACTGAACCAGAAGACCATATGATCTGCCCCCACTCCCTGCTTCCAAGACCCTACCACACTGTTCTCTCTCCTTCACCCATACTAAACTTTCTGTTACTCTTCCAACTTCCACAGCATGTTTTACTAATGATTCCCTCTGGAATGTTCTCGTAGGTATTGAGGAAGGCACTGCTGCATTAAACACTCCAGAATTTCTTAAGTTTCTACTTAGATATGCTTTTCCTGAGCCACACTATCTAAAATAATCTTACCTGGAACTGGCTGCATAGTTTGTGGAGCCCTGAGCAAAATGAAATATGTCATCCTGTGTTCAAAAATGGTTAAGAATTTTAAAACAGTAAAAGCAGAGCATTAAGGCAAACACAGGGTCCTTCTGAAAGCAGGGCCCTTGTGACTGAACAGGTCAAATGACCATGAAACTGGTTATACCCTCTCCCCATCCCTTTTATTTCTAGCCTCTTAATTTGCTTTAGTCTTATTCACATCCCCTAGTGGCATATGGTGTGTCATTTATGTATTTATTATCAATTTATCCCCAGTTGGAAGACCGAAGAAATAATTTTTCTACTGCCACATTCATTATGCCTAAGAGTAGTGGACAATCAGAAAATAGTTGCAGATTGAATAATTGAACTGAGAAGAAAAAACTTCTAAATCACACATTTGCATTACTGTTGCTTCCTATACTATCATTATTGGGAAAATTCATGATGGAAAGAGATTATTTTTAAGGATTAATTATAATTTAATGTAAAACACAGTAGCTTATCTTTCTTCATAATTATGGTTAAAACAATATTTTAATAATAAAGTAGCTGAAAATTATTTTATTTAAAAGCTCTGTCTCACTTTATTTAGAAATCTGAAAGTACACAGTTATAAAAGATTTAAAATGTCTTCCACTGACATTCAAAGGTAAAATTTCAGGCTAGGTTTTATTTCAACTTTAAAAATTCGAAAGATATGAGTACTGCAAGAGAGTGTGAAGTGACGCATTCAATTCCCATCGACTCCAATCTTACAGATCATAGCTGTAGGGCATTTTTATTAACTTTGCTTGAATACACCTCTTCTGTTGGTTTTAGTCTTTGTGAAAGTTTCTAATTTCATAAGAAAGTAAACCTTTTAGTATTAAAGTGAGTAGACTATATGATTTCTATCAGTCCCTTAGGTAATATATTTCTCAAGTTTTTGAATAATTATGACCTTGAAGATGAGGATAAACCAGACAAAATCTACAGGGATTTAAAGCTTTTAGAGTTTTACACCCTTGGTCTGGCAGGATGTCCACATGGCAAATCTGCTTGCAGTTTGAATGAAGATAAAACATGTCCTACATGAGAGAGCGATGCCACTGCTCATCTCATACAAATAACAATGAAATAATAGCATAATTTCAATTATTATGACTATTTTATCATATACATTTTAATATAGTAAATTTATTATACAATATAAAATTCATAAAATTTTATAAATTCATTAATTTTATGTGTATTATATCAATTAGAATGTCTGTTGTATATATTCTAATATCTGTAGAAATTTTTAAGGAGCAGACAGGTAGAAAAATGGTTACCTTACACACACATATCTATAGATGTATGTATATATATGAATATATATGTGTGTGTGTATATATATATATATATATATATATATATATATACGGCACATAAATTTGTTTCAGAATCTCAGTTTGTTGAAGCATAAATATGATTTGGTCTTATTTTTTCCAGTAACTGTTATCAACCATGCTCTGTCGAACAACTTTTTTTTCCTGATAAATGGTCTCCTTTATTGATATCTCAACCTGCTTCCAATAACTGCCTAGATAATGTTGATTATTAAGATATTTTAGTTTATGGTAATAGACTTAGTGTCTCTTTAAAATGTCAACATAATACCTTAATCCCTCTTATTCTTCCCATGAAGGCTGGATATATATGGTCCCGATAGCTCTGAGTGGGATAAAGGAGACATATTATGCTGTATCATTGCGCCCTTGGTCTTTGTGGTCCTCATTTGTTCTGAAAGAAAAATGTATTTGTTTACTGGTTTTTCTAGCATAACTACCTATAATCATCTGTTGATTTGCTGATTCTTTGTATATGACTGGCCTGGGATTTGTTTTCTCTATATGACAGGCATACAAAATCTAGCTCTCTCATAAGGATGCGTTGCTGACTTCTGGAGGGTCTGGGGAAGCCTCCATGCACAGGTGCTAGTGCAGGAAGTGTGTCCAGAGCTTAGCTACTTATGGACATGTGTGGTCATTTCCATTCCATTTGGAATTCAACCTCTCCTTACCTGGTATATGACCCTCTCAGATAAGACCATTGAATACCAATAAACCTACACTCATGTCCATATAACTCTCTCAGAAAAACTATATATATATATACTATATATCTCTCACCCACCAAACATCTACAATGCAGGCAGCTCCACTATCTCTCTTAGCTCAGTTCTCTGTCTTCCTCATTTTTCCACATTTCAGCATTTTTCAGACCAATGATCAACACCAGCATCTTGATCTTATATTTTTTGATATCCTACTAATTGTATTTCTTTAAACCTGTCATGGAGAATGTAATCATTTGTTCTTAATATAATGCTGGCACCACTATAATCCCTTTACTTTTAACACAAAACAGCATAAGATGTCTCAAGTGTTTTTATTTATCTTCACCTGTTAAAAGCATGGCAGTTCCACTTACCTGGTGATTTCATTCAGAATTAAGCATAACAAATTCATAAAATATGGGAAAATTTTAAATGGTAATAAAAGTAATGAATACCCTCAAATAAACTTTTGTTATAAGCAACTACAGAGTACAAGTAGTTATGTAATAAATTATACAAAAAATCTTATTGAAAATCAAATCCAATATCATAATTTCTTAAGTAAGAAACCCAAGTCCAATGCAAGACAAAGATACGTCACTGTAATCTTAAGTTTGGAGGGCAGTCCTCTAGATCCTCATGTCAGTTGCGCAAAGAGAAAAGATATATTCCTTAGACTGCTGTTCATTACCCTGCCTCTCCTATTTAGTTTTTCACTTAATTTCTTTTTATTTTATCTCTGATTACAAATCCAAGGGATATCATTTCAATGTTACTTAACAGTTGAAAAATGTATTAGTTTAAGCATAAGAAAAATATGTCGTTTTTAGAGAGTATGGTTATTATCACTGAGAACTGCATCTTGGTAAGTCAATATGGTGTTAACTACCTAAAACTAATCAGATAAACTAAGAACAGTTACTTAAATGGCTCTTATTTATGGGCTAACAGTTTACAGAATCTAAATGCATTTAAAAAAAACTGTTGACAATTTAATAATATGTGAAGAGATAGCATTTACATAGACTCATACATGGAAGCAGCTAAAATAAATATTAAGCTTCTAAATATTTATGATATTGGTTAATGATTTTCTATACATATAATCAGAGCACTCTGTCTTTCACTATGTTTTTAATAAATACAGTTATTTTCTTGTGTATAGATTTTGTAAATTGACCCATCTACTTTTAACCATAGGTCCACACTGACTGAAGTAACACCTTGCTTCAAATTTATGGCAGTGGGATAGAATTGTTTGGGCATGTTCACATACCCCCATTTAAAATGTTAAGTCATAAGATCTCTAGATCCATTTAAATTAAAATTTGTAAGCTCACTTTTCACTGAGTGCCAATTATATATCTGAAATTATAATAGGAATTGTAACAATTATTTTTAAAAGGTAAAAATTCAAATTGTTTAGTGAAAAATATTCAAACACAGCTGTTGATTCAAATATTATTTTGATGTAAAAAATGCTATGAGAATCAAATAGCATTTGTTAATTATTAATAAACTGATTTTATGCATTCATATATATAAATTTTAAGCTCCTTTATTCTGTAAAAGTAATGTTAAGAATGATCACAGAAAGAAAATATAATTTAATTATCATACATAATTTATAAATTATACTTTCTGTAGCCATTAAAGTATTCTCTGAGTGTTTTTTTTCCCCCCAGAGCATAGAAACCAAAAAAAGGGACTTTCTAATTAGTCTTTAAGTAAGCAGAATTTAAATGGAATGTTCATATTACTCCCTGAAGATTCTAATTAATTAGTTCCTGCCCTCTAATGGATTATTCCTATAATGCATGGGAAAAGAGACAAATAAAAATAAAATTATAAAACTTGACTAGATGTAGGATAATTGAAGGGAATTCAATCAGCAGTTTAAAAATTATATTTAGAGTCTAATTGAAACAAGGCTTAAACAACACACTAGAGTCTATAACTGTGTTTAAAATTCTTTAGGTTTTCTCTGGACACACTTCTGAAAGGGCATCTCATTATAATGTGCAAGCACAGAATTCATCTGGAAATTAAAATCAGAAATTATTTATTTTGAAACATTATCACCAATTAACATAAAAATATAAATTTCAGTTAAATATGTCATATAATTATTTTGAACAATTAATAAGGGCAAATTGGAACATATACTAATTAAATTTTAATTAGACATTTTTGCATGATCAGGAAAATTCAAACTAAAGTTTCATATAGCTGTTGTTATTGTAAGATATTTTTCCTCCTGCTTTTTAGTTTGATTGTAATGATTATATTCACCTTTATAAACAAAACAAAACAACAAAAAACATTATAGTTAAAGTCAAGGACCTATTATATATGAAGGAAACAATGAGTCTAATGGAATGCCATTTTAAAATTGAATTTTATTATTTTGCTCTCTGAGCATAATATCTCTAGGTAGAGAATAAAAGGAAACATAAAAAAAAGATCATTGAGATACATTGTTAATAATAGACTGTGATTATACACATTAACCAGAAAATGAGCCTTTCCTATTACTGCAACAATATAGGTCAAAATTCAACTCAAACTAAAATTTAATAAGAAATCATGAAGGAAATTAGGAAACTATTTATAATTAATTTAAAAAAACACAATAAACCAACACTTATAGGATGCAGCAAAATTAGTGCTCAGAGGGAAATTTATATCTGAAAATGCCTCTGTTAAAAAAGGAGAGAGGTCTTAAATCAGTAACCAAAACTTCTGCCTTAGAAAACTTGGGGGGAAAAATAGAGAAAACTAAATCCAGAGGAAGATAAGATTTAATGAACTTAAAATAATTTGAATAGATGAAAAATTGGAGTACTAATATTCTTAGAAATTAAATGAAATACAGGACTGATTTGTCTAGTGCAAATCTTAGTATAAATCTTTCACTCATAATTATTCATTATTATAGGTTGTCAATGCAAGAAAAATTGAACTTATACATAGTGTTTGGTGAATGACTTGCTAGAGCTTTCCCCTGGCCTCCAATGGAGAATGTCAGAAAGTGCCATCCATTGGTCACTGAATGTTGCCCCCAAGACAGACCAGAGACTGAGAACTGGCACATTCTAAGCATTTAGAAATGTCATTTATTAACAAGCTATAAACTTCAAAATAACAACATCAATTCGTATATAATCGACAGCCCAGACTAAATCATTTAGTGAGAGCTTGACTGAAGACAATATCCTATTATATATCTTTTGCCTGCAGAGAGTTGAGAAGGTAATGCCAAATTACTAGAGATACCATAATTAATGTTCTCCTCAGTTTGTGTTCAGAAGAATGGCTCTGGGTATGTAAAGCTCCGTGTCTCAGTCAAAATTTTGGTAATAAAATATCTAATAACAGAAAATTTGAGAGGCTTAAAGATATAGAAGGTTTTAAAATAATAAAAAATTAATAATTTTGATGGGAAAGTGCTTGTGCATATTTTGTATTTTATGTACTTAAAATGTGTATATGAAGTTAGGCCTGTTTAGAGTAACAACATTATGAGTAATTTGAAATTTGTAAGTGTAAGATTATTTTAAGCTGAAATCTTACAGTGTTTATTCCCAACATATTGAAATATGTGAAGAGGCTTAATGGTTCTCTTATTTGCAAGGTTATTTTATTAAATTTTATAGCAGTATTTAGTACTTAGGAGATTTTCTTTATTGTCGGAAAATTGAAATACTTAAAATGGAATTGAGTTAATGAATGTAGTTTTAAATACTTTAAGATATTTAACTCGATATTTAAATGGGACTAAGCACTCTTTAAAGACCTTTTAAACTTAATGATTAAGTAAGTTTAGGTTTATAAAAACAAAAATAATTTTGTAAGCTTAATTTTGAAAGAAAGCTTTAGCTTTCCACTGCCCTGTGGTGTCTTTAGCTTTGGGAAGGAAGAAATATTTTGTGTCATCCCCTAAATATCATGATTTTACATCTTATAGCACTGAAAGTGAGAGGATCACTGTTATACTGCTCATGACAAAATGATTCTAAGACGCTGATCACCAAGGCAAATGTTAGTCGAGTAGTAATGTCTTATTCTAGTCTCTGTGGTTTCAACTGCTGTGTTTCTCTCCAACTTCAAATATTTTAAAAGTTTTCCTTATTTAGGAAGTTTTGCCTGATCAAGCCTAAAGTATAATTACGTGCTGTGAAAAACACTATATCAAAATAGAATGAGAGAAAATCAAAGTTAATGGCCTTCAAATTCAGTATTCTGTCTCAAATAATTAACAAGAGCATCATACACCTGAGGACATGGGAGACTATCAAAGAATCAAAATAAATCAAACTGATAAAAAGACAACCAATTTTCAAATTGTTCCAAAATATATCATTACTTATAACAGTAAGGACTCTGGAAATCTTCAGAATTTTGAAATCCTAATAAAAGATCCTTTACAAAATCTAGCGATTTTCTTGTTGGAAACATACTAGAAGAGCTTATTGGAATGAAATTTATCTTTAGTTGTACTTGTGTCTCTAAATCCAAATGATTCCTTTCTGTCCAGTACAGGTCACAAAATTGAGCTTTTGGTAGTTACTAGGGCAAGCAAATCTATACCAAATAGATTTCCTTTTCTTACATGTCTTTGCTCTTCTGAATTTGTCAAGGGTCTTGGTATTCTAACCAATTATATGCAATTCAGCTTTTACAAAAACTGTTTCTACACTCTTTATCTGATCAAAAGCTTTTAAATTATTTTTTACTAGTGAATATTTTCAGTTATAATATTTTGTGGTTTGGGAATTTGTCATCATTTGACACACAAATTAATCTACATACCATCTCCTCCTTTGAAAGAGTAGCTCATGATTTTTGAAAGTGTAATTATCACAAAGTTAATACTAGGGTTAAACCCCCATAGTTTAACCCTGTAAAGTCATCCCCACTGTATTTAATGTTATATCAATTGATATATTTGACCAGAGTATTATGCAAAACCCTAAATTCTGCATTTTATAAATTGACTTATCATAGTTAGAATTTTCTCTTACCTAACAATGATACTTCTACTTCTGCAGTGTTCTTAAAGTATTAACTATATCAGTAATAATTGTACAGTGCTAAGAAAATCGATTTCAGGCAGGATATACTGAGCCAAATATCCATTTAATATGCATAGCTACTGAAATTCCAAAATCACCTTTCCAACATTATAATAACTATAATAACTGGCTTTGGGAGCAGGGATTGATCTGACTCTGTGGCAAAGCCCTGGCTGGAATTGTAGAAGCACTTAATATGTAGGATACATCATAGGAATCACCTGCATGACTCCATAAAGAGTAAATGCCCTATAGAAAACTTTTTCTCAAATGAAACATACTTACTAGTGTTGAAATAAATTTCTCCTGCCCAATTTATTGTGTTCCAATAAATGCTGTGCTTGAACAGAAACACAGTATATTCAGTCATCCAGTCCCCAAACACCAAGCTAACTCTGGGCTTTACACCTATTTCCTTGTTTCTTACCGTAAAAAAGATTGATTGTGTAGTCCCAACCAATCAGATTTTTTTTTTCTTCCTTGTTCCATACTCTTTATCCTATAAAAGAAACCTTCTGTCTTATTTTGCAGTGCTGTTTAAGAAGTGTTTAATAAAGTTTGTTTGTATTCCCTAAATCGTCTTTATTAATTATCCCTTAACAGTTTTTGGTCAAGAGGGTGGGATCCTAAGCCTACTGCTAATGGTCTGCAGGAGGATACTCACAGGCAAGGCGCCTTCTGAACGCTTTGAGTTCACTCTTCCTCTAAGTGTCACTCTCGTATTTGAGCTCCTCTCCCTTGCATGCAGCTCTCCGATCCAAACAAATGTTGTTTAAAAAAGATTGTTCCCGGAAAGGTTCTGGGCCCCCATGAGATTTTCAAAGTAGTTATAGTGGGAGTCTGCAGTGGGTGGCAGCCATTTAGGGATTCAAGAAGTAGGAATTCCAGTGTCCACAACAGGTGACAGCAGTTAGGGGACTCACAAATCCTCAAGACAAGTCCATGCATAAATCAATGGGGGACCTGGGGAAATAAATTAAGACAAAAAATGTGAATTGTTTTGACCATCAAAATCAAAATTTAAGTTGGCACAAGTCAGACTATTAAAAGCCCTTGGGGCCTCCACCATTATAAAAAAAAAAATCTGTGGAGGGAATTATATATCTATTGCTTAAGGGAATCTTGGAAACCAAAGCTGCACATTGCATGGGCACAGATCAAGTACTTAAAATCTATGAGAGCTGCCACCTAACTTTAAGACTCTTGAGGTAGGAGCTAGGATAAGTTGGTCACAGAACAGGTTAGATAGACGCATGAGGACTATTGTCATTTTATACCTTTTGTCACAAGTACATTCAGTGTGAAAATCCAGTTTTTACAAAGCCTTAAAACAAATGCCGTGTACCACAGGATTCTGATGATCCAGCTTTTCAATAGCCAGTTAATTATGCTAGAAATCAGAATAAAATTAATAACTAACATCTTTAGCATTTTTTCACTCAAAATTTTCAAGCAAAACATGTTCTGAAAGTCAATTTTTGAAATGATATAATACATTAATTTTTTTGTTCCTTTTTCTTCTGGAAAACTTTGTTATTATAGATAGAACCAATAAAATAACCAGAGAAACAAAGTTTGTATAATTGATAGTACATCGTGTGGCCTAGTGTCAAGAACTAGTGACACTACTCAGAGTGAAACATACTCCAGAAAATTTTTTCTTCTATCATCAAGCACCAAATTTTGAAGGCCCAATAAAAAATTGTTCTGTCTTCTTATACTTTGGTATTATTATTTCCCCTAATTATTTTATGTCTCTCCAAATCTGTTTTCTCATTAGATTTTGTAAAATTTGTTTCACTTCTAATTCACACATTGATTTTCATGGCTGTCACAATTATATTTTGACAGAAAGATGCCAAGAGATACATTTAGAAGAAGTCTAGTTTGTTAGGACAAGGAAGATAGAAAATAATGACAATATTATTTATGGAGCCATGGCTTACAAATTCCCCATAGGGGTTTATCACTCGATGATAATCCATGGTTAAAAGAGTAACAATTGTGCTGGGTTAGAGATTTCTTCAATTTTCACAGACAGATTTTTTTTTTATATGTTCTTGGAAGCACCTCCTTTTCTGCCAGTTTTGAATATACTAATCATGTGTCTGTTGTCACCATTTATAAGCAACTTATGAATATTTGTTGAGTGTTTACAGAAATACTGGCTGGATAAGGCAAAGACCATACCTCAGGGAATTTTTCAGAAGACCCAAATTTCAAACTTGTATGATGTCTAGTTCCACAGTTGTGCATTCATATTATTGTTTTATTTGCAACTAAAGACTACTTTGTACAATTTTCCCTTTATATCCTCTTTCATCAAAGTGCATTAATAGTTCTGCCTACAGAAATCAAGTTGTTCTGACATGTACTATAGTGTTTCAGAAGTTATTACCCATGCTCTATTACTAGAATTTATGAACTAGGTGATCTCTGAATCTGGTTACTGAGTGTGCTCTTATGTTTAAATCATTATATTGAAGCATCTAATATTTTATAACCCTTCTCAGATACCTAATTTAGCACTTTATGGTTGGACTTTTTTTCAAGTGTGTTTTGTTAATTTTTATGGCTCTCCATTAATTAAACAAGGCATTTCCTATTTTAAAAATACCCACACTTTTTTATATGAAGGTGTCAAGTATTACTGTCAAGTCCTTAGGTAATTATGGAAATGAAAAAATATATATGTATGTGTGTGTGTGTGTGTGTGTGTGTGTGTATATATATATATATATATATATAGAGAGAGAGAGAGATAGAGAGAGAGAGAGAGAGAGAGAGAGAGAATTTATTTAAAAGTCCATCCAAACAATGGATTTTTAAAAATCAATTATCTGCTCTACTTCAAGAAATAAACTGAATAAAATAAACTATCAGTTCAAAGTGGTAAATGTATCCATTTGCTGTAGACAAATACGCTACACTGAGAAAATTCTATAACCAGCTTTCCTTATGTTTTGCTCACTAAGAAGTCTTATGATCATAATAGAGGTTACCCAGTTATTTGCCTCCAGAGAAAGCATGCATGTTGGGTAGATATGAATATTTAATCTTCTTAGAAGTTTTATACCTTATTTTAAAATATTGAGAAGTATGATAGTTGCACATCAATGGTGATTTTTTCATGAATAAAGAAGCTGAGCCTCTGAGAAAATAAATAATTTAACTTTATAAAACTACTAAATGACACCACTAGAACTTGAACTAAGTCCTTTGGGGCTGGGGCTCAGGTTTACTTCCAATAATGAGAAGTAAGTAACTCTTTAAAAAAATTTTAATTCCATATATATATATATATATATATATATATAAAAGACTAATCCTGGAGATGTCCACATTAATTTCAAAGAATCTAGGATTTTAGTACTTACTCTTGCTCTAACTACTAAGTTCATTATCATCATTATACTTCCCTAATCTCCTCATTTTATTATGATTAATCATTGGTTACCTGATTATAAGCATGCAACCAAAATAATATCTGTAAATCTTCCAAAGTATATTAAATAAGTATTTATTATCTGGTAAGGAAGATCATGCTCTGGCCCAAAGTAAGCAAAATTCATGTAAAAAATAATATATAAGTTAAGTTGAGAAGATACTAGCCACAAAATTCTGAAAGATATAAACAATTTCAACATACAGATTCATATTGATGCAGAAGTCTTTCATTTTTCACCTTCGGTAATGTATTAATTAGTGAAATCACAAGTAATATAGCAGATACTAAGACGTAATCATAGTACATATCATATCCCACACTAGAAACCCACAGTGTAGCTTTCTTTCCATATAGCACTCAGGTCCTATTTTCTCTGTGATATTTTTGTGACTAAAATAACAAATCTTCCTCTGACATCCTATAGTCTTTATTGTCCTAACAAATCATTTGCCATTTACTTTATACTTACTGATTGACAAAAGCTCCTTAACTGTGTCTACTTGGATTTACTACATATTTTTATTGACCTCAATGAATCCTCTCCCTTTTCCAATAATCCTATCCTCTGCAGGAAACTTTTTTCTTCTTGTCTGCATTCCTGGTCAGTACAAAGCTAGGAGGCCTGCTGATATTTTTTGAACAGTTTCTACTTATCCACCTATTATTTTTGTCTTCCATTTTTCTAATAATAGGGGATATGTCAGAAAAATCCATGGGTGAAATATCGGAGAAAAGCAGGGGAAACCTACAGGCCAAATTGTGTTTCAAAGTTTTTACTAACAAGTCAGCTACCTCCTTGAATATACTTTAATAGAGATATTTTAAATTAGCTAGTAGGGAAAAAAGGAGGCATATAACTATGAGAACAAGCATTTTTTTAATCTTAGATATATAAAAGCAAATATTTCAAATTATAAAATAGATTTTTCAGTGTAGGCAGGAAAAGGGTTTGAGTGAGCATTCAGAATGAGAATGAAAGAAGGGTAATCCAGAAAAGATGATGTAATTAAAAAACAGCTTTACTTATTGTTTTATGTCCTAGAACTAGTAAAAGAGATATAAATGGCAACATATTTCTCCATCAGATATTGAACATTTAAGCACCCAATTTCTCAGTTTAATGTCTTTCTTTAATCTCTAGACTCTCTTTTCTATCCCATTCTTTGGTCACATAATAGAATGTTTAACTTGGCAATTGTATACCTTTCATAAGGTGAGTTGAAGACTGTGTTCTATAAGGACAGCCTCCTATTAATTCAAATTACTTGGTGATTACTCCCAATGCAACTGTCATGAGTCTCACTGGAACTAATGCTCTTCTCTCTCTACTTTTTTTTGTCTCCATAAGAACCTGTCAGCCTTTTCTTCCTTGTACGCAACCAAGCTTGTATAGTCTATTTACTTCAACCATTTTTATGTATACATTATAAATTTCCTTGCAAGATTATTTTTTGACAGAGTTGTCTGGCAATGCCTGACTGTGTCTTAAACCCAAGCTGATAGGTACTACTGAAGAATGCTTTACAAGTGCCTCTACAAGGTCATGCTTATTGACTACCATCTGGCCCTTAATAATATCTGGCAGCTGTCTTCAAATATTTGTGTTACGTTGCTCTCACACTCCCCGAAATATATATTTCATACTGCTTCCATTTTTAACATTCCTTTTATCTTTTTCTCTATCATCTGATAACAAGCTTGTTTGTTGTATAGTTAATTCTTACATGTATGAAAACAACCATCTACAACTATAACAGTATTAGCTCTGTCATGTCTTTACTCCATTCTCTACTTTGCAATGAGAGCAATATTCATAAAGCTTAGGATTCTCTCCTAAGATCATAAATAGCCCTGAAGATAAAATATTTTTAAAATGATTTAAAGAACCATCAAGATCTGAATTTTTCCTACATTTGGAAATTTATCCCATATATCTTACTCTCATTACTAATATCCCATTTTCAATATTTGCATTGTCCTCTGGCCTTCAAGTTCTATGGACCACTTCACTTTTGTTTTCTATTATGTTCCAAGTATTTTTTACAGTAGGTGGGGTAAGCAGACTAATGACTCTCCAAAGATATTTATATCCTAATTGTCAGGAATTTTGAATATGGCAAAAGGGAATATGCATACTTGATTAAGTTTAGGATCTTCAGCTGGAGCAATTATTCTGGAATATGTGGGTGGTCCCAATATAATCACAAGCGTCCTTTTAAGAGGGAAGCAGATCATCAGAGAAGATTTGAAAATAGAAGCAGGCATCATTTGCTATTGCTGGAAGAGGACCATCCTCTAAAAACAAAGGCAAGGAATGATTCTCACCAAGAGACTCCAGAAAGAAAAACAACATTACCCACTCCTTGATTTAAGCCTAGTGAAGTCCATTTTTCAGGCACCTCCTTTCCAAGATCTTTAGATAATAAATCAGTTTTAGTGCGTATTTTAAGCCACTAGGTTTCTGGCAATTTGTTACAGCAACAAAACAAAATCAGTACAGTAGGTGTCCAGTAAATTGTTAAGTGATGTATTAATTCTTTAGATACATTTTAGGATGTCTGAGGACAAAAAACTTTGAATTACAAGGGTAAGATTCCAAAGAAGAAAAACTATTGAGTATACAAGAAAATTTAACTTTAAACTCTTGTCGTATTTCAGTTTGTTTCAATGACATTTTCCTTCATTTAAAAAAATTATCCTTAAGATTAGATAAAAAGCAGTTTTTTAGAAAAGTTATTATTCTCTACATATAATTGAAGTATTTAAAGTATTAAGTAAAAATTAATACTATATATACTGTGATTATTTACCTCATATTTCCTTAGTGATCTATTAGATATTTAGATTCTCCAATTTTATTTATAATAAACACAAAACTATGACAGTATTAGACTCACTCCAAAATAGAAATGTATCAATATTATATATTTAATATAATGATTACAAATAACTAAACTTATAAACAAATTTGAGCCATTTATCATATTGACACAATTTTTAAAAGTTTCAGCTACAAAAGCAAGCATCAGTCAGAAAAGGAAAAAATAAATAAATACAGATATTTATAAATATGAACTAATTTGAATTACTTGGTTAGAAAGTGAATATTAACATACCTCAATTTACTATGAACAAATATTTCCTAAAATAAAACATCATGTTTGTACATCTTGCAGCACTGAAAAGACTCATTTTGAATTTTTTTCTAGCTAATTTAACAAGTGTTGCAACTAAAAATTTTTCTCAGCTGTTAGAGAGGTATTCACATGATCATTATTGATTTCAAATCAATACAATTGTGTAAATAATTTTAATATTATTATTTAAGGATTGCTTGTTTTTATCTTGAATGATTTGGAACTTTTCCTCTAATATCTTGCAGTTCTTTCCTAATCAATGTAAGTTTTCAAAGGAGAGAGATAGAATGATGTATTTTCATTTAATTAGTCATACGCCTATCTTAGGAAGGTTCAATCTGCTTCTAAATCTATTTAGGACATATTTCTGTAAGAAGAACTCTCTCACAGATGTTACTGCAGTTCAGATCTTAGAGTTAAGCTATATGTTTCTGGTTCTCATTGGTGTATATGGAATATAGATTATGTCAGAAGGGAGAATAAAAAGTGTAAGACTACATGGTTTTGCATGTCTAATCTATAGGCACTATGTTTGCAATAATGAATGGTACCCAACTGTGTCTTCTATTTCCATTGGCTGAAAGCAGTAAGAATAATGTGCTCAGCAATCCTTCAAATAAAGTAACCTACTCAAGCGAGGGGATAAATTTGTCCCACCAATACTCACTGTTTTCATATGAAGTCAATTATTATGGGAATTATAAAAATGAAATTATAAATATGCAATGATGTTACTTGAGTAATACATACCAATCTTCATTTTCTAGATTCACATGGAACTATTATAATTTCCTTGGAATAAACTCAAAATATAATAAATATTCCAAGATTACAAAAGTGTTCCTAATCTAAATGTGAAATATGTATATGATTATTTATGATAGTGCTTGAGAGCAATGACAGATTTTAAATAATGCTGTCAACAGCATTTCAAGATCCTTGCTTATAATCTTTGATATAAATTAAAACAACAAATTATCTGGGAAGAGCAAACAAGCATACATCGGCATTACACTCTCTGATGTAAATTTATGGCATGTTCAGTCCTAGGATCTAAAAAGAGAGAAATTAAAGCAAAACACTGCATTCAAATGCTGATTGTTAATTTCAGAGATCACTATTTTTAAGACTCCATAATTTCTCATTTTAAAATCGGGCTAAAATCCCTGGGCTACAAACCTCTCTAAACTCTATACTATCCAAAGTACTGAAAAAAGATAAAGACATAGCATATTATTAATTTGACTCTTATCTTTTATCCAAGATGTTATTTAATCAAAAATAAATATCATGGAAGAAACCATTTTCATGTTTTTGTAAGTTATGAAAATTGCTATAGAGAGAATAGATGGCAAAGCATACACTTGCCTATTCACTGATTATTATGATAATAAATATGGAAAGAGAATAGAAATGGCTATCTTAAGCTCCATATTTAAATCCAAGGAAGTTAAAAGTGGAATAATGAATCATGCTAAGAATCTCTGAGAATTTTCTGAATCATTCAATTACATGGGAGGTACAGAAACATTTGGCAGATGATCCAAAATGAAAATCTGTAAGATGCAGTTCCTGTGAATTTAAAAAGGCTAAACCATTAGATAAATCCCCTGCCCCAGCCACATCATCTCTGTGCTTTGAGAATAATGCTCTAAATTAGTAAAAGAGTTACTGATTTGTATTATTCACCTGAATAATTAGAGGTTTTAAAAAGAAAACTTCTATGTTTCCACAAAAATAATGTTGCATAAATTAGTGGTTGTGTTTTATTTATATTCTCTTTAAGATAGAGTGAAAAATCAAGCCTGGTAATTCCTTAAACTGGTTCTATACAGCATAACAAAACTGCTGGAAGAGCATCCCCAGTACTGATATTATATACATATTGTTTTATTGAGACATCTTTGAGATATATAGTATAAACAAGAAAAAAACCTTTATTTATTTTTCAAAAATTGCTGTTATAATGCAGGTGTTCACTTCACCACTGGAAAGAGGTTCTATTAACCACCTCTTATCCAGATTCCGTAGTCTTTCAGTTACTTTGTGCCATTTGTATACATTTATTTGCCTTTTAATATGTATTGTGTCATATCTAATTCAAAACTCATTTTTTTCCCTGACCTAGTAAAAACTAGAATTGTGACCAGGAGACAGAAAAAGGTGGGCTATCTTCTGGCTCTTAGAAAATTTAATCTTTCTTAAAATGGTGATACTAAGAGAAGAGAGGGGAAAAAACATAAGGTCTCCTTACATGAATAGAAGATGTTGCTAATTAATCTGCTGTCTATTAGTTATGACTATTTATGTGACTAATGACTACCATGATCTGAGTCATAGAACCCCATGGGGTGCATAAAACAATTTTTAGCACCCTGTGACCATCATATTGCTCATTTCTGTAACATGTCTCTGCTCCACCTTTTCGAGGTCTACTCACCTCCTGCTATGGACAATCTCTTCTCTATCCCTTGCTGAGCAGAAGGACTTCCTGGGCAGGGGAGGGGAGTTAATAGCAAAGTTTCTTAATCCTATGGCATTCCAAGATACCCACTTTTTATACCTGGCATGAGAATAAATGAGACGGCAGGCTGCAATCTTCTGGTTGACTTTTTCTCCATATTCCAGCAGCACTATGTTTTCTGAGGGCTCAGTGACTTTGAAACATTTCTCTAATGAAATGCTCTCAGCATCTGGGTGGAAGACAGAAGATGGGTGGTTCTGTGGGGGGAGCAAAATCTGCCACCCAAAAGGGTCTCTAGCATGAAGACTGATTTAAGCTGATTATTTTCAAGGTTCAGATGCCTCAGGAAGAACATTTGACCTTTCCCCTAACTGCCTAAAAGAATGTACCTTATAGAGGATCTATTTCCAAATAGAACTATTACCAGAGATATCTGCAAAGAATGTGGTCTAGGTGTGATGGGGGAAATTCGGCAGGGCCTGGAGATCAGAGTCCACTCTGTCCCACTGTCTCTGTATGGCCAAGCAAACATTTGCTTTCCACTTCCATGTGAGTTGCCTTCCTCCCATTTGAATTCCCAAACCACTACCCCCAACATCCTCTTCTGTCTTTAGTTGAAGTTGACAGTTTAAGGTGAGTGTTTTGGCCATTTTGTTGAGTTACTCGGTTGTCCTGGGTCTCTTCCATGGATACACATTATTTAACTTTTAAAAAAATTTTCCCCAATTAATCTAGCTCATGTCAATTTAATTCTTAGACCAACCAGAAGAACCTAGAAGGGTAGAGGAAAATTTCTTCCTCCCTGACCATTCTAAAAACCCCCTTTCCTTAATAAATCTAACATTACAATCTGTTTGGAATAGCCACTCAGCACCTCACTCCATGTCATCAGGAATTCATCTCTCTCTTATTGCCTGATGGGGGACAAATTTGGTTGCTGATTAGAAAATGGCCACCTCTTAACAATCCCAACAGGAATGAGGCTGACTTTAAAGCTGGCATCCACATGAGCTCATATTTACTTAGGGATTTTGGTCCTCTGATTTGATTTTTAACAATAGTTTTCAGTTCAAAAAGAGAAGTGTCACTTGATACCTTATAATTTAAAAAAGAATGGCTATCAGATGGAATAAGATAGATTGGATGAGTTACGGTTTTAATTTTTTTAGGGAAAATTTCTTTACCATAGTCCAGGGATATTAATATTGCATCTAGAATTATTTTGGAGAAGCCAAAGTGAGGTCCCTAATGAAAGGAGGTTTCTTCTTGATATACCATTTTACACATTTTCTTTACTCTAAAAGGCTTAAATATATATGTTCTGTTTTATTTTAAATTTTGGTTCTAGATTATTGGATCTACTATGTGAAATATTGAAATATTTAATAATGTGAACACTTTGACACTTCTGAGTTTTAGTTTACATATAACTAGATTCTTCCTCTTCCATTTCTTCTTAGAGTGTTAGCTCAGGATATTTTTCTGCAAATTTTTACTTAGAATGTTTGGTGTTTTTCTGCATTTTTTTTTTTTAACCTCAGTAGAAGATTTAGTAACCACTTTGATTCCTTTTGATGCCAGCTGTGTATCCAAAGCCCCATACCTACTTGTTAGGCTGGACTATAATTAACGGCCTTTCTTCCCTCAAGTTTATCAATTCTACTCCATTTGTTAACACTTCAGCTTCAGGTGTAAAAAAAAAAAAAACTACTAGTGTGATGATTCATCATAATTAATTTATATCATAAGGATATCACTGTAAAACTCTCCTTTTGCTGTAGGCTATTTATTAATTTCACAGAAAAGATATAAATTTGTCTAAGAAGTAAAGGCAATAAAGAACTATAGTTGGTCTCAGAAGATTAATAAATTTATTAAAGCATATTTCAAATTCAGCTGGGTATGGAAGCAATTAAAAACATTAATTTGTATATTATCAGATTTTAGAGTGATAAATTTAAAGTGGCAGATTTAGAGTATCTTTCATTTTTGTTCCATGCACGATTTCATTTAGGGATTAAATATTATAAATACATTTTATGGAAACTTTCAGAATTTTCTTTCAAGATACTATTATTTTCTAGTTTCATGCAAATGCACTACAGTATTTACTTTCAAATCATACATTTTAGGCATATAGTAGGCATTAAATTGATGTCAGTTTCCTTTCTTTTTTTGGTTCTACATTTTCAAAATATACAAGATTTTGTTTAAAGTTTTTTTTCTCTTTTGTAAACAAGGATTCAAACTGTCCTTGCTGATACCCCAGCAGAAGAATTTATGCATTTCAATTTATCATTGGTTTTCATCATTCACCTTCTGTTATATTTATTTCTCTTCTCTTATCATTCAGTACTACTTTTTAGTACTTCTCCTATTAGCTCTCCAATCTCACCAAATTGTTCATTTTATCATTCCATTTAAGTTCACTATACATCCACATTTATAGAATTTCACTGCATTATCTGAAATTTCAGTGTTATAGGCTGACAAACAGAATAGGATCTGTATATTGGGTGTCTGTTAGATATTTCACTTGATATAATTTGTTAAAAATTTTGAATCTATATGTGAATCAGCCATCATATTTCAACCAGTAAAAGTTTAAGGTCACATACTTTGAAAATGACTCTTTCTTTAGATGAAACAGTTATTGTAAAGTTTTTAATTTATTTAATACATTTTGTAAAGTTAGTCCATATGAGTTAGCGTTACCTAAAGAAGGAGAATCAATGGAATACATATCCTATTGATACATATAGAGAGAGATAGATATATTCTATTAATTTTTCCAGGCATGTTTTTTTATGTTCCAGCCTTGAGTACAAAGTTTTCACTCTTTTTCAATTGATTAAAAATTTTGACTAGTCAAGTTAAAGTCTTCAATTGATTAAATGAGTCCCACCGACAATTTGGAGAGTAATGTGCTTTATTCAAGGTCTATTGATTTAAATATTAATCACATCTAAAAAGTATCTTCACAGCAGCATCTAGACTGAATTTGACCAAAGAACTGGGTACTATATAGCTAGCCAAGTTGACCCCTAAAATTAACCATCACACAGTCCCTATAATTATTTTTGATGATCCCTGCATGTAACTACTGAGCAATGTAATTTTGAATCTCTGTCATTTTTCTTCAAATTCTCATTCCAGCTCTAGATCACAGTTAAAACATAAGCTACTGTTATATCAATTTCAGAATAGTTGATTTCTCCCACCAAAACATTTTGATCTCATTCAGGCCACCGTTCATGGCTTTCCTGTTTGAAATTCTTATGGCTGTAGGATGGTTTTTTGATTGATGTTTCCCAAATCAATCCACGGCCTAAAATCTTAGACACAGATTGGGTCCTTGTATTACACTGTTAGACTTTTTTATCTTATAGTCCCAGAGCCCAAACCACCAAATTTTTATAAATATTAATACCTAAGCCCTTGAACATTTCATCCTAGACTCTTTAAATGTAGGACTTTCACTTCAGTTCCTAAGAATTTTATGTAGTGATTCTCTACCATAGAAGGGAATACATTCACGTGGCAAAGACTGTTGAATCTATTAAGCTGAATATTTTGACATTTAAAATATATTTCTTTAAATAAACAATATTTTATATTAGTCATAATTTGAAGTCAATTTAATCTACATTTTAGTTTAATCTATATTATAATTTAAGAACTACTACTTGAGATTGATCATAGTGCCTCAAGGGAGGAAATTCAAATACAGAACATTATGTAGTGTGTGTTGATTGTTATTGACTATGTTTTACAAGATATTACAAAAAGATATGGGCTTAAAATAACTTGTTTGGAAAGAGAATAGTAATAGAGAAGTTCCAGAAATTTAGGATGTGGTTATATTGGAAAAGCTGATAGCCTTTAAAGTTGTAAAAAATCTTGAAGTCCAAAATTCAACTCAATCTACAGCAATGATCAGATTAAGATGTCTTTCACAGCTATTGTTAATGCTTCTAAATTGACCAAAGGGCCACATAGCAAATATTAGATAAAGGATGAGGATATCCCATCAAAGCCTTTCATTTCCAAGATACATGCAAAAGAGGCAAAGAGCAAAATGTAACAGATCTTGAAAATGCACAACTCAGGTGGGACTTGAACCCACGGGCTGGGACCCGAACCCGGCAAGAACCCAGACTGGGACTTGAACGCACTGTCTTTTAGTTGAGATCACACACTTGGTCTTAAGACTTAATGAAGCTCAAGGTTCTTTATGTCTCATCACAGAAAGAATTCAGTGAGAGATAAAGTGATAGGTAGGAAGTGGATTTATTTAGAGAGATGCACATTCCATAGACAGAATGCAGTCTGTCTCAAAAGGCAAGAGCGGCCAGGGGCCAAGGGAGAAACACTCCACAGACAGAGTGTGGGCTGTCTCCGAAGACGAGAGGCCCCAAAATATGGGGTGGTTAGTTATCATGGGCTGGGTAATTTCATAGGCTAATGAGTAGAAGGATTATTCCAGCTATTTTGGAGAAGGGGTGGAGATTTCCAAGAACTGGGTCATGGCCCACTTTTTGACCTTTTATGGTCAGCCTAGGAACTGTCGTGGCACTGGTGGGTGTGTAATTTAGCATATGCTAATGTATTACTAGAGTGTATAATGAGGCTCAAGGTATACTGGAAGCTGAATCTTCCACCATCTTGGACCTAGTTGGTTCTAACCAGTTTATGTCATATCCTCAATGGCTATGTCATTCTTTTAAAGGTTGTGCCCTGCTCCCTTCCTTTCTGTTTCAATCTGAGAAGTTCCTCAGACAAATTTGCAGTTATCGTCAAATGGAATTAATAGCAACCAAATCAAATACAAGAAGCTTACTGAAGTTTTCAGATAATAGTAATAGCTCAAAGAAACAATAAGCTTGAACTTAAAGAGCCTGGGGGTTCACATGATCCTTGTACTTCTGGCTTTCTCTGAAAGGTATGCATGGCAAAATCCATCTTATAGGATAGAGTACAAAATTAACAGGCATTATATGGATGTACAAGCATGCCTAAATATACCCAGATAGTTACACCTCTATAAATGTATTCACATTTGTTTTCCTTTTACCCTTTCTAACAACGTAGTTCCTACTTATATTTCTAAGTCTAACTCATATAATTTCTTTTCCTATGTAATTATCTAAGATGTCTTATACAGACCTACTCTCTCAATATTTTTATAGGACTCATCCTAAAGCTCTATTAGAATATTTAGCACATGGCCTTGTCATTGTTTATTTAATAACTTTCTGCATGAGTAGAATGTGTGCACCCTCGAATCCTCAGTACCTGGTTTCTAATAAGTTTTTTTAAATTAATTAATTTTCAGCTGCATTGGGTTTTAGTTGCTGCGCGTGGGCTTTCTCTAGTTGCAGTGAGCTGGGGCAATCCTTCGTTGCTGTAGGAAGGCTTCTCATAGCAGTGGCTTCTCTTGTTGTAGAGCACGGGCTGTAGGTGCATGGGCTTCAGCAGTTGTGGCTTGTGGGCTCTAGAGTGCAGGCTCAGTAGCTGTGGCTCACGGGCTTAGTTGCTCCGTGGTATGTGGGATCTTCCTGGACAAGGGATCGAACCCATATCCCCTGCTTTGACAGGCGGATTCTTAACAACTGAGCCACCAGGGAAATCCAGTATTTTTCCAATGAATGAATAAAAGAAATAATTATCCATCCAAAGTCATGCCAAGACATAACTGCAAACATATTACAAGGCAGATACACTAGTAAGTGTATGTATAACCTAAAATTGCACTTGAGTGGGAGGAGGATTTAACTCAGGGAAGTGTTCAAAATGAATGCTATGCAAAGCACTTAAGGATAACTACAGGTTTAATGAGGGTAATTGACTATTCCAGCAGAGTGAAAAGCCTGTGCAAATTCAAGGACTACTAAAACAGTAAGGCACACTAACTCAAGTAGACCAGTGAGGGTGAAAAGTGAAATGTGATTGAGAGAGGGATGGACAAGGAAACTTGTAAAATCATTCAGGATTCTAAAGGTAGATAGTATGGTAGAATTCAGATGTTCTAGGTTCTAGAGAGTGAATCTATTGATGAAGAGTTTAAAATAGAATTGATACATGCTTGAATTTTCTTTTTTAAAAAAATTATGTTAATAGGAAGAGCTGAAGAGTAGTGAAGCTCTAGTCAGAGCAAAGTAAAAAACCTGTTATAAATATCCAAGTTAAAGGCAACTAGGGACCTGGACTAGTGAGATGAAGAGAAAGTTATGGATCCATATAGAAGATAATGGTTAAAATGTCAGAGAAAGATAGAATGGATTTGAAATTGATTAATTTAATCATTTCAAATGTGCATCCCATTTCACAGCACTGTGAATGCGCTTAATGACACTGAACTGGACACTTAAAAATGGTTAAAATTGTAATTTTTTATGTTTTGTATTAAAATACAAATTAAAAATTATGTTTGCAAAGGGCAACTTCTTAATAAGCCTTTTATGAATGTATGAGTCAGAGTATGAAAAATATACAAAGCAAGACAAACTAGCAAAGTGCCTGTATTTATTACTTATATGATTTCCAAGGTGATTTAAAAATTAATGCTCTTAAGGGGGTATTTAGAAGTACTGAAGAGTTTCTGAAATTAACTTCTGTAATTCAAAATCATATCATTGTTTTAATTCTATTTTAAGCAAATAAGAATTGGAAAAGAAATATATTTAATAATTTCGAATCACTTCCACTTAACTGATGGAAGGGACTTGGTCTGATGGAAGAAAATTAAGTAACTCCTAGAGTTCAGGATTTCAATATTAAATACCATAGGCACACCTGGATCAATGTTTAAATTTTCCAAGAAGCTATGAAATATTAAGGAATGTACGAGGCCAGAGTTTTTCTTATCTGGGAAAGAAAAAAAAATGGTTTATGAAGAAAGGGGAGGATCAGTGATCAGTATAATATATTTACCTTACAAGTGATTCTTTTATTTCCAAAGGAATTGACAGACTTTTAATCTTTCTCAATATGTTCTGGAAGATGATGTTTTGTTTATCTGACTTTATTTTTTAAATAAGTCAATGTTATACTGAAATTTCTGAGAGAAAGACTGTTCTAGCTGAAAATAGCACTGTGGAAAGCAGCCAGCCAGGTTATGTCACTAAGAGTTACAGCCACACATCTATACTACTGCTGTTTCCCTACAATCACAGCAATGAATTATAGTAATACATTCAATCCTGATAAATGATCTACTCAGCTTCTGCTCAAATTAAACTGACTTCAATCTGGATGAGTACAGCCACATATTAACGCTGGGTCCACCATTTCTTGTCTCTATCCTGGTGAATTATGGAATGGTAGTCCTAGCTTTATGCATTGATTAACATTGCTGCTACAGCTTTCTCACAGATCAGTGTTCAAGTAGAATGAAAAGTAGGCTCCAACATTCTGCTGCCACATTTAATGCTGTCATCATAAAATAAATGTGTAGTGTTTAAAATCAAATCTTATAAATAATTCTAGACATAGCCATGCTGAAAAATATTAATCACTAATTTCTTTTACCATTACTATCTTTTTTCCTACCGCTATGAAGATAATATTCACAATTGTCAGTGCAGATACCTAAGGAGCGATGACTAGCTTTTTTTCATAAAATGCCTTTGCCTTTTTCTTGAAGATCTAAGAAATACTCTTAAGTTGGATGTTTCTGTATGTTCTATACTATCCTGTTTTGAAAACTCAGTCAATTGTATTTAACTTTTTTTGTTGTTGGAATGCGTGAAATACACATACATATATAATTCTCAGTTAAAAGGTCTTATCTCTTGACAAAATAATGTTATCACATTTTTTTCATAAAATGAGATGCATACACTCTAGCATAAATTAATTTTGTCCATGACTTGTTGGAAGCTTAGAATTGATTGAGGTGCTTAAACATTTAACAGCAAAATCCAAGATTAATTGTATAATCATTTTCCACTGCTGTGTGTTTAGATGGTGCACTTTATTCACTCAAAGTCCCCTCAAATTTTTACAGAGATTGTGGACATAAAGATATCACAATTACGTGAGTTATACAGATTAATAGCTTTTGTGAGAAATGCATGATTTTTACACACTAAAGTTATTAATTAAAACTGTATTACTATAATACTAAAATAATAGCATATCTTAAAATTGGAAATTGCTATTTTATAATGTATTACAATTATCCCAGACTAGTCTTCTGAGAGCTTTCAAAATAATTGTAGACTAAAGTTAAGTACTAAGAAAAGTTTTTGGCAGTATTCTAAAAGTAATTGAGTCAAAGATCCAGGGTTTCTAAATGCTTTAGGGTCAACTACTCTTTAAAACAAAAAGCAAGAACAGAGTACAATTAAGACACAAAACTCCAGTATAAGTTGAATTTAGAACCTTCTAAATAGTTACTTTCTACTTTACTCCTATTAAGGCAAAGGAAGCAATGCCCAGTACTCCCTGTGGCCCAATCAAATAAATATTCCTCTCTACTGGGGGTGTAATGATGCAAAGGCATGTCAGAGTTGGGTCACTTTTTCAGAAAGAAGTTTAATGTCCCCATCCCATTATATAAATGTTCTTTTGCATATGCATGTGATTGACAAGCAGGTCATGTTTGCATGACATACCAACACCTTAAGTATTTTCCTTTTACCTGACTTAAAGAACAAACAATTGAAAGAGGAGCAGTTATTGATATTTTTCAAGTGTTTAAGAGAAGTTGACATAGTGTTATGATGATAAACATGTTAATTTAATTAGAGAAACAATTAAAATTCACAGATACAGGAATTTTGTGAACTTCCAACTTACCTCTACAATTCACTAGCTTTTTTGTTTTGACTTTTTATTTTTATTTATATTTTCCATTAATGTTATTATGACACTTGTCATTTGTTTATCAGAAGCCTAGGCTAGAAATGTGGGTTTTAATCTATTTTACATAGAAATTTTGAAGTACACTGAATTTTACTACTCTTCTTCTATCATTTCATAAAGTATATTTGTAACACATGATAGTTTTAGTGTTTTTGTATTTCAGATCTTGATATACTTCAATTTTTATGCAAACTGGAAAACAACTGGCTTTTATGCAATTCAAAAATCATTCTAAATTGTGGGAATTTAGAGAGAAAAATCCAATGTAACCTAAGGAAATTAATGATGATCATGTATGATTTAACCAATTTCACTGTGAACAATGTTTATTATTCAGAATAATATTCCTGTTATGAAGGAATATTATTGTGGCACCAACACAAAAATAACTTAATTGTTAGAAATTTCTTCATTTGCCACCATATGATGCATTTTCTATCCTTTAAATTTGTTCTGTTTTATGAAATTTTCTATATGTGTACTTAGGTGACTTGATGGTCATTCCTTCTCTTCTTGGTTGAAATATCTTCTAAAACAATGAATTTGACTGCAAATAAAAGAAAATACAACTAACACTTACTTAACTATTATAATAATTTTGGAGCTAGGCAGCTGCTGCTTTGGTTGTGTAGTCTGAAAATGTGTCTTCAAATTTTCCTTCTGCTTACTACCTCACTTTCATAAGGTGGCTGAGCCAATGGCAGCCATCTGTCAGTGTTCCATGTGGAAAATAGAAAAGAGACACATGCATTCTCTAGTGAAGATTTTCCTTATTATTAACAGAGAGAAGTGCTCCATGAGAATTCCACTAGCATGTCACTAGGTGTAGCAGTATCAAGACACTCTTCAATTTTTGAGTTATTTTTTTAAAATACTTCACTTTTTAGAGCAGTTATAGGTTCACAGGAAAATTGAGCAGAAGGTAAAGAGATTCCCCATATACATTTTGCTCCCACATATGCATAGCCTCCCTCATTATTAACATACTCCACCACAGTAGTACATTTATTATGATTGATGAATCTACCCTGAAACATCATTATCACCCAAGACCATAGTTTACGTTAGGGTTCACTCTTGGTGTTGTACATTCTATGGGTTTGGACAGATGTCTTTTGGATTATGAGTCAAAGAATAAAATAAATTTCCATGACTTCATGTTAAAATAAGTAACTAATTGCATAATATGTAAATACCAAAGGAGGGACAAATATTCTATATGGAAAATTATAACTAATTTATAATTTACAGAGATATTCCCCATTTGGGAGTCTACTCCCTTAAGTGTAGACTGGGATTAATGACTAGGTTTGAAAGAATAGTGTATGGAAAAGGGAATGGAGTTTCTCTACAGTGGAGAAACTATCATATTAAGATACTACCTGGACCAGGTGATCAAGGTTAGCAATTAAAGTGATAAGTTATGATGATAGCATGTATCCCCTTAATTGATATAAAGAGAAAATCACTTTTTTGGTATTTTTTCAAATTTCCATACCTTGATATAATCACGAGGAATATATCAGCCAAATTCAGATAGGGAGACATCCTACAAAGTTTCTGACAGGTACTCTACAAGATTTTCATGGTCATGAAAGACAAAGAAAAATTGCTACAGACCAGAACAAACTAAGAAGACATTATGACTACATACAATGTGGTATACTAGATTAGATCCTGGAAAATAAAAAGTGCATTAAGATTGCCTTTCAGATTTCTAAGCCAAAGAAATGAGTGAATAATCTCAGGATGTGAAAAGGATTCTAGATTTTAGGAGGGAAACCTAAAATGCTATGGTTAGTTTCTTGTGTAGACCTAGACAGTGTGGGTGCTGAATATAAGCTGAAGGTACTTCCAGTCAACAATAAATCCTAATCAACTTCTTACCTGTCTTTTCTTACTTACTTCTGGGAATTTAAAAACCCAAAGAGGAACTTCTGGTTTCTGGTCCAGCATGTAAAGAGCTCAAAAATCAGCACTACATCCTAAAGACAAGTAAAAATCTGAACGAACTAAAAAATCAACAACCCTTCTTAAAATCCATCAGAGAAGTGAGTTTACAGGGCAAACTTCTGAACCCCAAATTCAAGAGACAGGCAAGTAGAGAGAATCACAAAAAGTTGAACAGAAATCCACAAGCAGAAATTTCTAAGGGAACCGATGCCAGGGTCAGAAAACCTAAACTGTAATTGATAAATTGCTGTAGGATCAGTGTGGACAGCTCTGAGAGTTAAAAATTCCAGGGAGACACAGTCATAGGGGAGGACCCACACTTTTGTATTTTTACCTCCAGAAGATCAAATAAATTCCCACAGAGAATATCAGATATATTTTTTTTCTTTCCAGTAGGGGGGAGGGGAAAATAACCATTTTGAAATATGCCAGAACACTGTGTTCTTCTTAACAAGGCCTGTACTATAGAGAAATTATTTTACCAGAGGCTACTTGAGAGGGATAATTAAGAGTGTAAGTGACTTGGCAGAAAGGAGATAAATAACTCCAGCTCAATCTAGCCTTCAAAGTGGGAGAAAGGGAATATCTAACTTCAGCTCACTCTAACCATACTGTCCCACCTAAGGGGAGGGAGGTGGGGGGACTGAGAAACATGTGTAATGTTCACAGTCCAGAGGCACAAATTCATTAAAAGACTGCGACCTAATTGTAAGAAAAAAGGATGCTTCCTATCTACCCACAGCTCATCACTACATTACTAAAGGCCTGTTTACCAAACCTACTTTTAACAAGTACCTAATGTCTGGTAATTGAGAAGAAAACTACAAGGAATACTAAAAGGCAAAAACACACAGTTTGAAGAGAAAGAGTAAGCATCACAACCACACTCAGATATGACAGGGTCATTGGAATTATCAGACTGGGAATTTAAAATATCTATGATTAATATGTTAAGGGGCCTAATGGATAAAACAGAAGCATACAGGAACAGATGACCATTGTAAACAGAGAGATGAAATTTCTAAGGAAGAATCAAAAAATAAATGTCAGAAATCAAAAACACTGATGAAGAATACCTTTGATGGGCTCATTAGCAGACTCCACAAGACTAAGGAAAGAATAACTGACCTGAGGATATCTCAAAAAAAACTTTCAAAATGAAAGGCAAAGAGCCAAAAAAAAAAAAAAAAAGACTGAAAAAAAAATCAAAACAGAATGACCAAGAACTGTGGGAAACCTAAATAAGGTGTAATGTATACAAAATGGGAGACCAGAGGACTGGGAAGCAAAAAAATTTGAAGCAATAAAGACAGAGAATTTTCCCAAATTCATGCCAGACACATGATTTTCACTATATAACATTCTAGAAAAGGCAAAATTATGGAGACAGTAAAAAAGATTATCAGTTTTTAAGGGTTAGAGGAAAAGGAGAGATAAATAGGCAAAGCACAGAAGATTTTTTGGACAGTGGAAAAAAATATATATATAGACATATACCTAAATATAATATCATAGTAAAGAATCCAACTCTAATCCAGTGTCATCTGGTTTATTCCCATTTGATTTTTACTGATCTCCTTTTTTCCTCCAACACTTTATTTCTGCTAAAATAATTTTTCATTGAACTGGTTTATATAGTATCTAATATGTGGTACACATCTGCTTTTTCATCCATACTATTTTTGTTTATACTATACATATTTCTTTTTACAAAGAACTACCAGTTCCCCTCTCTGAGCCAATTTATGCTTTTCAAATTATTTAATGTACATTTTTAAGTATAGGAAATCCTAAAGCATTAATTTTTTAAAGTTTCACAATAATATTTTGTTGTAGATATTATAAACACACTGAGGGTACATTATAATGCCAGTGCTTGGATCATGTAATGTTACACATAATATGTTGAGCTCTTTACAGAGTACAGATTAATAACACCCTGGGACAGGGAAAAGATTCACATAAGATGATTCCATCTAGCAGAGTATGCCACTTCATAATGGTGTTCCAGAAAACTGATTCTTTAAAATATCTCTATCTGCTAATTCATCAATGTAAAACATAATAATTAATCTCAGACATATTTAAAGAAGATCATACAGGAAAAACGTACATATTCGCCAAATGCTTGCACTGTCCTTACAACAACAAAATGCATATCAGTGTGTTTGTTGTTTAAATCTTTAAATAGTAGCTAACTAAAACTTTCTTCAGTAGATGATACTTTAAGTTATTTTAAAAGTGGTTCATCAGCATTAATATCAGAATGTGTAAGCTTTTAAAAGGAGGTTACAGGGCTTCCCTGGTGGCACAGTGGTTGAGAGTCCGCCTGCTGATGCAGGGGACACCAGTTCGTGCCGCGGTTCGGGAAGATCCCAGCCGCGGAGCGGCTGGGCCCTTGAGCCATGGCCGCTGAGCCTGCGCGTCCGGAGCCTGTGCTCCGCAACGAGAGAGGCCACAACAGTGAGAGGCCCGAGTACCGGAAAAAAAAAAAAAAAGTAGGTTACAGTCCTTTATATGTAAACTACAATCCCAGTTGTTAATTTGTCTGACAGCTCTGGAGACAGAGTCAAGTCTAGTAGAGACCTTGGGGCGACTAATTAGTATACGGGATCATACCTGCATGAGGATGCAGTTACATCTGGATAGGGAGAGAAGAGAAAAACGAACTTTTTTGAAAAAAGAAAAGAAAAATGTCCTTGAGTGTCTCAATTATTACTAGCTCATTTTAAAATGATTCTTTCTATGTAAAGAAATCTTAATTATATGTTTGATTGTTTAGTCTAAAACATTTTATAACATGAAGAAATTTTAATGCAAAAACGATTATATTCTAGTTAGTGTCTTATGCTGCTGTGAATGAAAAATGTTGCCTGCCTTATCAGTAAACAAAGGATGTTGCAGCCATCAAGCTATTACAGCCCTCCTGCCCCCCATGGAGAGCCCTAAGGGAACTCAGGATGGAGACAAATAGGCTGGCTACTGCCAAGCCCTCAGCCACTGCAGCCACCGCAGACTGTGCATCCAAGAGGGCAGGGCATTCAGGATAGGAAAAGAACAGGATGCTGGCCCTAGAGAGCTAAGGTGCATATCAAAGGAATGATTTCAATGAGCCCAGACACTTGCATCTTCCCATACATAGAAAAGTGCTAAATTGATTAACTCAAGATATCTGGTTTTCTTTAATTAACAGTAATTTTTGGAAGTTTCAACTCCCTGGTCTTTACAAAAACTCACATATATCCTGGCTTCTCCCTTACCTCTTTGGAGCAGTATCTCAGAGCTATCTGAGAGGCTGTGTCCAGGCTTAAGTCCTCAGTTTTGTCTGACAAATAAAACATAATTCTCAACCTTTAAGTTGTGCACTTCTTTCAGTTGACACTATAAATCATCATTTAAAACTGTATTTAATAAAATTTTCTAAATTTAAATTAAACTGTTTAAAATCATGAAGTTCACTTTTATACTGTAGCTTTTATAAAAAGTATAAATGCAATGTATTTCCCAGTGATTTTTTTTGTTCATCAGTACTAAAAGCACTTAAGAGACTTGTATTGAGACTTTATCTAGTCATTTCTTAGAAAATTGTTTATATACTACTTACATTATAAGTGAATTATAAATAATGAAAAACATTAACATACATCATAGCGTTATGGATTTTAATTATCAAAATACTTAAGAATAATTTTAATTAAGAATGTAACCTTATTTTATGCATGACAGTATGTTTCTGCATACATTTCTTCTTCCTTTCAAATGATTTTAGGTTACCTAATGTGAGTGTGAATCAGTAAAGATATATTAGTAAGACTGGAAAACTAATTTCTATATAGAATGAAGAAATGAAGGAGGAGAGAGAGGAAATGTGGGAGGTCAGGCCAAAATATATATGTTTAACAGGCTAATTTATGAATTAAAAAAAATTTCCAGAAGACTTTGTGTGTTTGACTCAGCTGTTTATTATTTGTTTAAAATCCAGATGACCATTGAGTTATAGGTTAACCTATAAATTTCTTATTTGCAAAAAACATATAACCCCAAAGTCATTTGTCTTGTTTCTTTTATTGCCTTTTAGTAGATTAACAAGATTTGTATCTAACCTAGAAATCTTATCCAAACATACTTTTAAAAAAAAACTTTCTGATGAACAATATAATTCCCTCAAATGCTTTTGGAACCAGTTTACCATAAGTGGTTTCTATTCTTAATGAAAAAAATTAAATACAATCTTCGCAGGTGTTCATTGGAAGTTTTATGAAATCAAGAAGCACTTCAGGGGCAGCAATGTAAGGAATCATAAAAATCTGTACCACTATAAAAGTGAGGAGAATACTGGCAACAATAATCAAAGTCAACTTTTTCACATCTCTGAAAATTAGCTAAGGCTTGCAACAATCCAAGGAGTGTATATTCAAGAAAAAAAGGCTAAATCTTTGCAAGAACAGTGAGCTTTTGACATTTTCACTTGTCTGACTGTCATCTCTGTTTATTCAAACCCAAAGTAGTCTTGAAAACTAACATTCTCACAGATCCAGTGGCTGTAACTCAGCAGGTATGAAGCCCTTTGTAATGAAGAGACTAGGTGTGAAGTTCTCCCAAATCTTCCTTTCCACAAAATTGTCACCATTGACTTGCCTAGCATCTCCTTAAAATGTTAATTCTCAGACCTTGTCTTTATTTGAACTGATTCAAAAAACAAAACTTATTCCAAAAACTTATTCCAAAAACCCTATTGCTAGAGCATTTGTGGGGAAAATAGGATTTTCAAGCAAGAACTCTTTGAGGATAAGGCTTTTTTTTTTTTTTTTTTAAAGTCTATAATCCGCGCAAGCAGCCATGTCAAAAGTGGAAGGAAAAATGTTCACAGAAGAGAGAAATACTTGTATAAAGCCCTGAAGTAGGAAAGGGCAGCATAAATATGAAAGGTTTGGGGAACATAGTGAATCAAGAATGAAGTATCATGATATAAAGTAGGAATAGCAAACAGAGTAACTAGATGATCTATGCCTCAGTTTCTTCAGGAAGTTGAGACAGCTATTGTTCTATATGAGCATTTTCTTAGATCTCATTCTTTCACTTTTTACCAATCTGGATAAAATTTCTAGCAATAAGTAATGGAGTCCCTTTTATGGCAATGCTTAAAACATGGGTATCTTCTCATTTTTAAGCATTTAAGGCTGGCTGCATCTTTCACGTATCAGTCAGTGCCCTGGTTCCCTGAACTCTATCACTGTCTGTCACATTCCAGTATCACAGTTACTTTCTTCCCAATATTTAATATTTTCTATGACATGACCAATATAAACCTTCTCAACTAACTTGAGAAGCACATATCACTTGTCATCTGAGAACAACATTGTTTTGTAACGTTAAGAAGTTACATTCAAGTTTCTTTTCTGAAAAATTTCCAAAATATTTGTAATTTTCTTTTTATCATCGTTTTAAAAAAGGAACAATATTGAAATAATATTTAACTAATAACCTTTATTTTGAAAGCTCTAACTGATGTAAGCATTAGTTGAAGATGTAACCTATGTTGTCATTTTTTGGTTTGGTTTTCCAGACCAAGATTCGAAAGTGTGTATGCTTCCTCCCACGTGCTTTGCTGCATGACTATAATTTGACTAGCACTGGGTGAAAGATAGGATATCTTATAATTTTCTCAGCATAATCTTACATTTTTATGGATGTGCTTTATTAAAAGACAGTAAGAAATCTTACAGAGAATTCTTAAAATTAGAAGGCCTATAGCTATACTCATTAACCTGTAGTAGCAATGCTAAATTAAAGTCTTTCATTTAAAAATGTGTGCAATGTTGCATTTTTTTTTCCAGAGATGTGAACATTTATGACTGCCTTTTACTTAATTTTTAAAAAATGTATTTGTTTCTGGATGAAGATGTCCAATATCCTAAAGGGGAGTTGTCATTTAGTCTACTAATAAAGCAGAGGATTATTGAGCCCCTACTGTACACCAGGGGATTTTACCAAATGTTTACTGTGTTTAAGTTTCTTAAATCTAGGGTGAAGGAAAAGTAGTCATTTAAAAATAGTTATCTTGGTCAAAAATCCATTGAATTTTAATAAGCAATTGAATTGTGACATTCTTCTAGGAAATTGTCTCATCATTTTTGCCTAGATTGAATGCCATTTCTAAAGATCTTTCTGTAAAACTGTTCGGTAGTTAGTCAGACATTAGCAGCGAGGAGGTGACAGTGACGAGAAAGACGAGAAGAAGAAATCGAGTCATAGCCAACCATCTGGGGACTCTCCCTTGACCGCACCCAGAATGGTCGAAACTATGGTCGTGTGGTGGGCAGCTTATCCTAATAAAGAGGGGCACGGTAACACGAGGGGACTTCCCCGGGCTGCACATGCCCAGACCAGACAGGCGTATAACCTATAGTTAACCCAAACTCGTTATACCATAATTATAATAAAATCTACCTGTGGTTTTGACCCCCCCGAGTGGGCATTTCTTAGTGATTCAAGGGTGAGAGCATGCACAGCAGTAAACTTGTTGCATAGCTCGGGACTGTTAATCAAATAATGATTCCCTGTCACTAACCCCAGCCTCCCTGCAAAATGCTCCTTAAAAGCGCCCTTAAGCCTGTACAGGAATGCTACTTTCAATTCGCAGAAACAGCCCGCTCGCCCTCTCTCTGAGAGTGTACCTTTGCTTTGATAAACTTTACTTTGGGCTTGCTTCACTTCGCTGAAACAGCCCGCTCTCGCTCTTTCCCTCTCTGAGAGTGTACCTGTGCTTAAATAAACTTTGCTTTGTGCTTAAGCTTAACGTGGTAGTTTGCAATTCTTTGCTTACTAGAGCGGACCGAGATTGCCGGCCGGGTCTTCCGTTGACCTCTTCCGCTGAAGATATTTTCTTACAAAGCACATCCACCCGGTGACAAAACCAAACGGACATTAAATTCAGCCCTTTCAACTCTACAAAACAATTATGTAGTTCATAATATATGGTAATCATTTTAATACTTCTGATTATATTTAACTTTCCAAGATAGGAATTATGGTTTAGTCATTTTTGTAGCCTGTTTAACATAGCAGCATGACATTTATGGAGTAGGTAATTAATAAATATTTTATTAAAATTTTTTTGTTTTGTTGAAAATGAAATTACTTGTCTATCATTCATATATTGTATTACAAATCAGAGAAAATAAATTTGGAATGTAATATTCTTTCAGAGAAATTACATAAAATTGTTTTTCTTTAAATAAGCAGGTAGATTATATATATGCATATATCAATAGATATATACATATGTGTGTGTGTGTGTGTGTGTGTGTATGTGTATCATCAGTTTTATCTCCTGATGTTACCAAACCAAACTTGGGTCCCTTCGCCTGTGGGCAGTAAAGCCAACCTACTGACCCAAGTTATAGTGAAGAAAGTGCAGCATTTATTGTAGGTGCCAAAGGAAGACTGTGGGCAGCTGATGCCCAGAAAAACCCAAACTCCCAGTGGCTTTCAAGGAAGAGTTTTTAAGGGCAAGGTGAGGGAGGGGAGTCACAGGGTGCATGATCAGCTCATGCACGATTGGTTGATGGTGAAGTAACAGGGCAGTGTCACAGTGTCACATTATCAATCCTCAGGTTCCAGCCCATCTGAGGGTTATGTGCTCATTGTCATCATGCAGTTAACTTCCTCCATTTGTTGGGGGTTTTAGTATCTGTAAAACAACTTAAGAATGTGCATCAGATACTGTTATCTATGTACTTCAAGGAAGAACAAAAGATTCTATGACTGCAATATGGCTGATTTACTGTTTAAATTGTTACCAGTTCTCCTGGCCCACCTGCTACTTTTGTCACTACATGTTCACATCCTTTCCATCTTTTTTCTTGAGCCAGGCTTTTGTGACTCAGGGGAGGCCTGGGAGACTGCAGCTTTTCTACAAAAAGAGACAGGCAGAGGAAATGGAGGGTGGTCTGCCAGGGAAGGCCCCATAGCGTTCTGCTCAGTTACACTAAGAGGAAGTTCTCAAAAACTAGGTGGCTTTTTCATAAAATCAAAGCAACTTAGAATTCTCTAGCAGATCACTGACTTGGTTCAATGGCAGCTAAAGGACTCTTAGTGATGGGATCTTAACAAAATGTCATATCCTGTCTGTTTAAGATATTCAGGGACTAAAAGCATAAGTAATAAGTCTGTTTAAATGTTAGTATTTGGAAATTTACACTATCATAAATTAAATAATAGAGGAAACTATGGGGTTTCTCTTTTGGCTTAGAATATATTAAAATCTTGATAGCTTCTGACTACATTCAAAATGGATTCTATTCTTTTTTGTCTGTAATCTTATAATGAATTTTTAAAAATTCAGTCTAAGTTACCTGTAAATATGTGGGTAATAGTTTTTTAAAATCTTTTTTCTCAAACGGAATGGACATGTGTAAATGATTTTAACAACACATCTACATTGTAGAACTGTTTAAATGTGCTTGTGAATTTGTGTGTTTACATATAATGCCTCCCCTTTCATGAATCAATCTCTTTGGAACAGTTAATAATTTATTTCAAAATTTTCTGCGTGTGGTTAGAATTTTTAATTATATATAACTATATATATATATATATACACACACACACATAAATATACACAGTCTGTAAGGAGATATACTCTATTGAAGTGATTCTATTAAAAACTATACAGTTAAAATTGGCTGTCCTAGGAGGTATAAAGTTGCCTGTCATTGGAGGTATTCAAACAAATAGCTGAAGGGAGACTTGGTGGACACGCAGCAGAATAGAGTGAAAATGAAAATAGACTTCTGAACCAGACTGACCTTTAAATTCCTACAAAACAAGGACATGTGATTTTCTAGATAATCCTTTATTCATGACCCTGATAAAGAGCCCACTTCTACATATTTTTTCATAGGTCTCTCTCCATGTAACAGTATTTCTCTTAAAAATCCATTTAAAAATTCATTAAATTATTTATTTTGGTTATGATATTTTTTGTATTTATTGTTTCTGTATATGTGTTATGACCCTTATATATTGAATATTTCATGAAATAATAAAAGCCATCATATTCTCCCTAAATCTTTATACAACATATGCTTTCAAAAAATATTATTTGTAGTAGTGTGTACCCTGAATTAAATATCTAGCAACAGGTGGACATTCTCAACGACTTAGAAAATTCACATAAATGATGTTAAGCCATACCAAGGTAGATTATATTATGATAATTGTATAAGTATTTTGTTATTTATATTCTGCTTCAATTTATTTCTATGTCACTTCTCAAATTTAAATTCTTTATTTTTATAATAACTCAGAAATGCACAGAAATGTGAGCAGTACATATAATTAATGTACAGGTTTGTTTTTTCAAAATGTACTTTTGAATGTATAGGTAGAATCATGTGTCACATTTTTGCAAATAGGGAAGGCCGAAGTTCATTTCAGGCATAACATTAGACTTGTTCCAAAATTATCTTATGGGCTATTAGAGTAAATCAGGGCAAAGTGGTATGTGCTCACTGAATAGTATTGGAAAACTGAAAGTTAAATGATAATAAAGATAATTTGTAAAGTAGTTCAGAATGAACCACTGTTACCAGAATAGATCCTAACAAAGTGTTATAAAGTAGGTGGAAAGAACTGGGAGACCTGGATTTAAAGATAAAATAAATATAATTCTTAAAGTGGTTGAGAGAGAAATGAAAATCCAAGCTAAATCAATAACTATTGAATAACTAAGCCCCACTATTGGATTTTTTTGTCCATATCTTTCCTATTTTCCCAGAGCGAATAAAAATAAAACAATTTCCTACTTGTCTATGATATTTTATGGAATGGTGGAAGAATTTATAATACTTAACATCAAATATAATTTTCTTTCTTCTACACACATGGATTAGAATTAACTAAACTGATGTGTGGGATGCTGGCATTTGACATATATGACCTAGCTTTGAAGAATAAGGACAAGCTATCTTTCCAATTGTGATAACAAATATTGATACAAAAATTCTATGGAGTGATCTTTTTAAAATATATAAAGAATCTAAAATTTCCCACGGATTTAAAATAAAATCACAATTTCTAAATCAGGGCGCAAATAAATATGAGGTTGTATTTCCGCATTTTTAAATTCAACAAGATAAGAGTAGTTGTAAAGTCAAAATAAAATAAAATCACATTAATGATAAGCAATACTGTAAATATAATTTTTAATGTAGCCATAAAAACACTGAATATTTAAAGTTTATTAAATTATTTATTAGAGACAATATAAATGACACCTTGATATTTATTGAAGCACAACATTCTCAATAAGATATCATATTTATTTGTGCTATCTAAATTCCATGTGTAGGGGCTTCTCTGATGGCACAGTGGTTAAGAATCCTCCTGCCAATGCAGGGGACACAGGTTCAAGCCCTGGTCCGGGAAGATCCCACATGCCACAGAGCAACTAAGCCCGTGAGCCACAACTACTGAGCCTGCGCTCTAGAGCCCGGGAGCCACAACTACTGAGCCCGCGTGGCACAACTACTGAAGCCCACACACCTAGAGCCTGTGCTCCGCAACAAGAGAAGCCACCAGAGTGAGAAGCCTGTGTGCCGCAACAAAGAGTAACCCCCGCTCACTGCAGCTAGGGAAAGCCCATGCGCAGCAAGAAGACCCAATGCAGCCAAAAATAAATAAATAAATAAATAGATAAATTCCATGTGATTGTTGAAAGCTTAAAAATCAGAAAAAATCTACATCATATTACCATTTTTATATAGCGGTAATGAAGTTTGAACAGTATGTGGTGAGGATGGTTTTAAACATAATTTACATCCAGTAATGTCTAACTTCATCTACTATCAGTGTTTAATGAGTAGGATATATTTGTGATTCTAGGATGTTAAAATGCCATCAGTTCAAATTGCACCATAGTATTATAAATTACCATACTACTTTAGTAGTAACAAGATATTTAATCATTGAAATCATAGATTAGGTAAAGAACATATGACTTGATTTATACTTTGCTTGAAAATATTTTCTGTTTACTGAGGAGACACAAATTTTGCACTACCAATATATGTAGTTAACATAATTTACATATTCCAAATTTCTTCATTTCACTTTAAAATACATGTTCCACGTAAATCTTTTCTGACAACTGAAACTAGTCCTCACTCTTACACACAGCTTGATAATGATGGCCTGGGAGACTAACATCAATTATGACATTTCTCAGAGCATCAGCATGTTGGGGAGACCCTTCATATTGATGATCCTCTACAGAATCATCGTGTCCTACAGAGAAAAGACTTTCCAAAATTGTTTCAGTTTTCAGTTCTGCCACAATGAAGATTTGCCTCTGCCTTCTCAGTGTTTAGTACCAAAAAGGTATTTCAGTGTTAGCCATCCACTACAGAGTAGTCCAGAGAGATTTTCATCACCTGGGCCAGGCAGTAGAATTGCCAAGGACCATACACAACAGTCCTTTCTGAGTTCACATATAAATATTGCAAATTATGTTTATCTCCTTAGCCCAATCCTCATTTTTAGAGGTATCATAAGTGAATATTTATACATAACAGAGGCCAGGAATTAATACCTTGAAATCCATGAATGCAGTATATAAAGGATATCAATCCTCTGAGTATGCATGATCTCATTTGTTCACATAGATTATGTAACAAATACCGTGATTTGCTCTGAATATAAAGACTGATTTCACAAGATGAATCACAGAGTCCCAAAAACAAAATATCAAGGTCGTTTGCAATTTGGAGTATCATGTACATATTGATTGTGGAGAGAAAAATCCAGATTATATGTATATTTCTCTATTTTGTTTAATTTTCAGGGAGTTACACTTCTGGAGAAAAACAATCAATTTCTCTTTTTCTGTGTTTGTAAGTTTTTGTTTGGTTTCTACTAATATTTGTGGAAGTTAAAATACTAATGATGAAAGTTTTTTGTACGTTTTAAAGTATAAAACCATATATTTGGATATTTAGAGGTATTTGTAGAGTTTAATTGAATAGAGTTAAGATGATTTATAGGTCAAACAGTATTGACAATTATCTTTTGAAATGAAAATATTTTAAAATTAAAACTACCTTTTTAGAAAACTGTTAGTACAAATATGTATATTGTTTAAACACCTTTAAAATAAAAGACTTGTTTGACATACATGTATGTATTCATATTATATATGTAAAGTCTTTATTAAAAAGCACTCATATTTGTAAAGGGGCCATTTCATGACAAAGTAGTCATTCAGGTAGATTTTTAGGTATGTGTACTGTTACTTTGCAGTAAGACCATCAGAAAGAACTTAGAAGTGTGTTGATATAATTTTATTGTTGATATATTGGAGTTAAATTTTTCATGGCTAGAGGATGATTTCTGGAACTAACTGAAAATGTCTTCACAAAAGGAAAAACTTTCTAGAGCAGGCTCACAAAGATGTATTTTGTCAATATGAGTGAATTACAAATGCCAGCAGAAAAAAATAAAAAGGAAATTGGTTTCACCTGTAAAAAATTCCCCTAAATCCATGTCTAAAGTATAAATGAAAAGATCAATATTTTTTATATTTTTCCTAATCCAATTGCACATGCCTTTAAATCACTATAGTTGCACTACATATTCTGATTGGGTATCATAAATTCATTAAAAAATTTAGCTAGCGAAAATTGGTTTGCTTTTATAGGAGTATAAAGGAATAAACTGCAAACTATATTATCCAATTAGTTTTGTATTTCCTCTAAAGTAAATATTGCTCTCAATTCCCAGTACAGCAGATAATTTCAAAGTTGTGTTAACTATGTAGCAGCTGGAGGTTGCCAAATGAATGTGTTGAATGAGTGTATTTTAGTGAAGTGTGTACTATCTTTTCTGACATGCATGTAATGATAACACATTTTCTGGCGGCTGGGTTCCCTAGGGCAAAATGAAGCTTCCTGCTTATGTAATGACCATAAAATAGTACGTATATATTTCATGAAAAATGTCTCAATTGAATGACTGACTTTAGCTGAGGTCATGTTTTACAATGTATATTAGTCAAACATTTTTCAATATCTGGAGTAGAACTGTAAACACTAAAATAGATGCATCTAACTAAATTTAGTTCTTGTAAACAATAATCTCAAATTTTACTTAACAGTCATCAAGCTGTCTTAGCAAAGCATTTTTAAAGTGAGAAGAAAAAATGATTTTAGTCATTTAAATTTTTCCAACCACAACAATATATACAGTCATATGTGTTTAGCATTTTTTTCTTTTATTTATAACCTCATCTAGAATGCATGAAGAATTTTTGTGTGAAACACCAGTTAGAAATGAAAGCTTCCCCACACCCCACCAAAAAAAAGCCCAGAGTCAGCCACTGATTATGAATAGTGATTTTTACTTATAAGAACTATAAGAATCAATAATTGAGTTAAACTTGGTGCCTGAAGAAGAAAATGAATTATTGCTGCTCAGTTCTTCATATACATCGAAGAATGATTATGAAACACTAAGTTTATCAACATTTTGGATTAAGATAAAGGAAGACTTTCCTTTGATAAGTCGAAAGAGTATCCTATTATTACCATTCACAGCAACTAGTTTGTGTGAACTAGGGTTTTCAGTCTTAACCCAGTTAAAAGCAAAGGAAAGGAACGGATTAAATGGAGCAGCAGATATGCGAGTAGCATTATCCTCCTGTGTTCCAGACTGGAATGAACTTATGAACGGGCAAGCACACCTACCACGTTAAATAAATCTTTTTTTTTTTTTAATTGGAGTATAGTCACTTTACAATGTTGTGTAAACAAATCTTACCTGGTTTTTGTTTCTGCAGTTCTTATTTTGTGATTTTTTATCTGTTGTATTTAAATATTAACATAGCAGTGTACGTGATAACTTTATGTTTTTATTTTTGTTATATTTTAATACTTATAAAATCATAATGTAATTTTAAAAACTATACTATTTATCAAATATACATTGTTAAATGTATTTGCACCTACCATCTGGCTTCTATTCTTACCCAACATGACTCACTTTAATCTGCCATCAGTGTAATGTGGACTTCAGTTATTTGAGAATGTTTAATTATACTACAGAAGAAGAAAAAATAGACTATCAGATGAAATTCATAAGATGTGCTGGTATTTTTAGGGCAATGTTAACTCTCAGGCATATAATGTGGTATTGGGGTGATAACAAATAATAAGAAGAGGATGATGTTTCAAGAGTATTTAATTTTATGGGAAATCAAGGATATGTTGCCAAATTCATCCCAGTGTTTTCTCTGCAGTAATGCAACCAACAAAAAGTATGATGATCATTTTCAAACTGTAAAGGCAGAAGTCAGTCAAAATTGATCAGAGTTTTAAACTTGATCTGGGTATACTGAATATTGTAATCATTGGCTTAATTTTAGCATATTAATAGCATACTAGATACTGTGACTTTTTGTTGTTAGCATGAAACATTGTAGAGCAAAGTTGTGATGCAAAAATGATTTTGACAGACCAGGACAATAGATGACATCTAACAAGTGACATTTAATAACTGCAAATGAAAACCTTGAAATTAATTTCAAAGTATCATATGGCCTGAGAAGCAGATTGTATTAAAAATTCTTAGGGATTTCAGCTGACAAAAATCTCAATGACTTAATATTTTGATGTGAGTGCCAAACACTTCATGTGAGCCTAGTCTAAACTAGTAGAAGCACAGCGGTCAGCATAAAATACATGGAAACATACAATATAGTTTATTCCTTTTAGAATATATTGCATAATTACTTTTTGTTGCACTGTATTTATTGGCACTGGCAACACTAGACCTGCTGTGGAGTAAATGAATTTAATGTAAGGGACTTTAAAGATTCCAGGAGACCAATGACTAAGGGGACAACAAGACTAGCCTCCTCTGGAAAAAAAAAAATTCAAGCAAACCAATAAATGCACATTTTCAAAGAGAACCAAAATAATGGAACAATGACCATAGTTCGATGAAATTGTGTGGCAAATCCAAACATAGTTAGAGTAATAGCTTCTTTTTCCATGATTATATGATAGCTAATTGCAAAGTATTTCAAACATCTTTCTTATAATACAGTTTTGCTTTTTATTAAACTTTCATGTACAGAAAGCAGTTGTTGTTTAACAAATGAATAATTTGTTTTTATTTTTGCCCCAAATATTTCAAAGTTCTAGAGAGAAAAAAAAAAACAGCTATAAGGTGGAATTCACACAGACTGAATGAAGAAAAATTTGAGTAATTTGAGTGACTGAAATAACTTTTAGTAGATGGTGGTAAAGGAGGAAGTTTTCTAGGCAGACACTATCCTGCTTCAGATTAATAATTAATATAAATTCTTCTCACATTATCCATTTCACTTTTCTTCATCCATTCTTACACTATCTACAGTATCTTTAGCTCTCAGTTCTAGATCTCAGATATTTACAATTTAATTCTTTGTGCTGATTTTTCCATTTACTTAATATCTCATCATTAATGGAGTAAAGTCAGAGCTACTAACAATAATATAATAAGATCCAAATGTCTAGTATAAAAACGAAACTACACATGTCCTAGAGGGAAACAAACAAGCAAACTTTTCTTTAAGTTTTATGTATGAAAATGCTTTAAAACTAAATCAAAATCAGTGGGAAAAAATAAAAATTATAAATTTGACTACATAATTTTTAAAACTAATGGAAATAAAATAATAATAATCTGACAAGCTGTGAGAAGATATTTGCAACCTAGATCAACATATATCACAAAGAGCTAATATGCTTAATATAAAAAAGCTCTTAAAACTGAGGAAGGAAACCCAATATAAGAAAGTTGTAAACTTACATGTCTATCCATTAAAAAGTAGTTAAACAAACTATGGTTTATACAAACACTGGGAGCATAAAGAACGAAAAAAGTTTCTATGAACTGATATGGAGTGATTTTTAAGATATATTGTAAGATATATTGTTAATTGCAAAAAAGGAAAGTACCAAAAAATATATATAGTGTACTATGCTCCATATAAAAATGTAGGAAGTAGAATGGTGGTTGCCAGAGAATGGGGGAGAGGGAAATTATGAAGTTTAGTTAAGGAGTACAAATTTCCAGTTATGCAAGTTGGGTAAGGCCTGGAGATCTACTGAATAGCACAGTGCCTATGGTTAACAATACTGTATTGTATATGTAAACATTTGCTGAGAATAGATCTAATGTTACATGTTCTTATCACAAATAATAATAACAATAATAATTATTAATATTAGTTAATACTATTCTAAATAAAAAGGTTAGGAGGAAACTGGTGGCAATGTGTATGTTTATGATATAGCTTGTGGTGATGGTTTCATGGATGCATATTTATCTCTAAAGTCATCAAATTGTGCACACTAAATATGTACAGCATTTTATATGTCAAAACACCTCAATAAAATGGTTAAAAAAAAGAAAAATATATACATAACTCCCCACATTTGTAAAAAGAAATTACAAAAAAGGTAAGCCAGAAACTAATGAGATTTGGTTGATACCAGTGAGAAAAGGGAGAAAGTAATGTAAGAACGAGAACAAGGTAGAAGAAAGAAATGACGAGTGAGTGATGCATTTCTGAGTATAATTTCTTTTAAATTTTATTGAGGTAAAAATACTTAATGTGAGATTTACCCTCTTAAAAAATTTTAAGTGTACAATATGTTATTTTTGATGATAATTACAATGTTGTAGAGGAGCTCTCTAGAGCTTATTCATCATGCATAACTAAAACCTTTTACCCATTGATTAATAATTCATTTCTCCCTCTCCAGATGTGGGTCTCCACCATTCCACTCTTTGAATTTGACTGTTTGAGATACCTCATATAAATGGAATCATGCAGTATTTGTCTTTCTGCAGAATTGAAATTAGGATCTCAAAAAGATATCTGCATTCTCTTGTTCCTTGTGACACTATTCACAATTGCTAATGTGGAAACAACATAAATGTCCATCCATGGATATGAGTATAACTTTTTATTAAATTCTGCCCTTTAGAACAATGACAGTGTTTCACATGGTCAAAAACAATAACCGAAGCTAACCAGGACATGGGGAAAAAGTCAAAATGGAATACGAAAAGCAACAAACCTAACAGTATTACACCTGCCTGACACAACTACTTGGAGGAGAGGGGAGAAATGGAACCAATCTGAGTAAGTTTGGAACACAATATTTTCTTCTATATTCTGCAAAGCTAAAGATAAAAAGAACATAGACAAATGTAGTTATCTATTTATTTAATTTGTTGTTTTACAGCATCATGGGTTAGCATAACTATTCAAACTGCTTTCTGCATTTGAAGTTACAAAATAATAAATATACTGTGATAGTAAGGGATAGATTTCTCACAGAATAATTTTTTTCTAAACATTGATCACAGTATGTCTCATTAAACTCTCAGTGTCTCAGTTTTCTCCTCTATAAAAGATATTGAATTGCTTCTTGACTCACTAAATATGAAATTATGTCAGACAAAATTATAACTTCATTTAATTTTGATAAGTGTATTCCTAGTACTGTGTTAACTACGTTATCTCATTAAAACTAATAACAGTGTCTAATATTATACACACTATTTTCAAAAGAATCTAAAAGTTGGAAAAGTTAAGCGATTTTCCCAGATTACTATCTATACTTTAGTCCTGCTTCTTGAATTCAGGTGTGGGTGATTTCAAAGCCTGTATCCTTATATCTGTATGATGCTACCTTGCAATAAAGATAACTGACAGAAACATTAAAATTACTATAATGTTAAAATAAACTAGTATATATGTGTCAAATAATTTGAAAGTTTCCAAAAATATTTTATACATTCTATAATTTTTACAGAATCATTCTAATTACATATAATAGTAGTGACTTATAGTAACACATATGCACAAACTGTATTTATGACTTTAACATTTTTCTGTTATTTAATACATATTCTGTAAAAATTTGCCAGTAGATATTATATCACATCATTCAAGAACTTAAAATTCCACAGTAAGTAATGCAAATGAGCATATGATACTTGTCTGTAACTTATTTGACTAGTAAGTTAAGAATAATGAAATTGCCTAGGGGACAATTATGATTGAGTGGCAACATAAATTAATGCATCTGGAAATAATGTAATACTATATTAAAAACAATGATATAGTTTGATTAATATCAATCTTAAGATAACTATACACAAAAATCTCAAAGAAGATATCTATGTTTTCACAAAAGGTTTTAAGCAATTTAAAAGTGAATCAACTTGGGGAAAACAAATTGATAACATATCACTATTATCCAGTCAATAAATAAATAATCACACTAGATATTTCATTCAGAGGAAATTTCATGCACAGATGTGATTACATACACACACGAAGAGACATATAGATTAAAATTGCATAGGTGATGCATTATATATATTAGCCAGGTTAGGGAGTTGTTACTAGTCCTTGAGATGGAGGGATACAGGAATGTGGAATTGTTACTAGAGCTAAAAGCCAGGGTTTGGTAGACATTGTGATGTAAGCCCAAATTCATATTCAATGAATTCCATGCAGTAACCATTTGGGAATGCTATTGTCAGACAACCATTATCCACCATTTGAACTATCTGTCCTTTAGCTGATGGAAGTCATATTACCCAAGTCACATTCCAACCTGGGAAGCCCACATCCAGTGATGAATGTTAGAATATAAAGGGCTGGCTATCTTGGCCCTATAGGGACAGGTTTGAAAAGATAAGACATTCTATTTCCAGAACTCCCTATAAGAAACCCTAAGGCTATTGTTCGGCCTGCAATGCTGGTTGACTTTTTCTTCTTCCCATTCCTGCTTCCTTCCCTTTTCTTCCACAAGGGTTTATCCCGAGAAAATTCTGCATGATAAAATCCATCTAATATCACTTCCAAGTGATCCAATCTGTGATAATGGCTACTCAGATCCATCTAAGAAAGAAAACCACAATATGGGATCCCTGACATTCTAGCAAATAATAAGGGCCCCATCCACAGAAGCAGGTACAACGTACAAAGCTCCTACACAAGGGATAACACAACTGCTTTAAATTTATATTAATGGTATATGTAGTGATATATACTGATGGAAAAATTCAGTAGTGTATGTGATAAATCAAGTACTTAAGAAATATGGGGGACAGAACAAATACAAAAATAATGTAAGTGATGACTATGTAATGTAGTGTAAATGATCAATTGAGCGCTGGAAAAATATAATGGAAATCTGAGAAGTTGAGAATGATGAATTGCCAATCAAAGCTGAATGTGTAACCAGATGCCTCCTCAGTAGTTCACAATGATGCTTTCATTTCCTACCAAAAAAAGAACAAAGAAGGCTGAGGATCAAACCCCAGACTTAATCAACAGAATAGCCAAGCTCCACAGAATATAAAACTCCCGACCAGGGAAGGTCTGCTCTGTCAAGTTCAGGGCCTTGTTACAAAAGGATAGGATATTGACACATAATATGGAGACAGACATCTGTGTTGCTGATCTCCAAACTGTGAATCACCAGATTTTCCTGAACCCACTGAGCCTGAAAAAGTGGCACAACAGTCCTTAATACGAGCTAGAATTTCCTCCTTTCTTGGAGCAGATGCAGAGGTTTCTTCTCTCCTAGAAAACACCATGTTCATCTGCCTCCAGATTCTTCCCTTATGCCCTCTCTTGGGAAGAATGCTGTGACTAAGATTAAGTGACAATGCAACCCTGCCACGGTTGTGCTGGGGAGGACTAAATACCCAAAGGAGCGGTAAGGTCTGGCTGGCATGAACCAGCAGGAGCCAGGTGAATATATCTGAGTTTGATCAGTTGGACCAGATATTATGATGGATAGTTTATCAAACTGGGAGAATTCTTCTAGGACACATAATTTAAAATCCTGAAAATGACTCAAGAAGATTTTACAAACTTGCTATTAATATGACCCCTAGATGTACTGAAAAATGGATATCTAATACCAAATATGGTTGACACACCAAAACTGTTGTGACAGACAGTGAAAGAAGGATTTTAGAAGCTCAGAGAAGTGGACTTGCTAGAATAGACACAGTATATAAAACTGGAAAATTCAACAAATGATTATGCTCCATGAGAAGAACCAGGAGATACCTGATTTACTAAGATAATCAGATGGGTGAGGATGCATGGGAGCTCCCCTCTGTAGACAAGGGATAATAAAATAGGAAGTTATAAGAAACTAAGCTCAACCAGAGCTCTGAGAGTATTGGATTTATCATACTTACAAGTGAATGCAATAGTTTTTGCAGATGCTAGCAGAGGATATTTCTCCTGGATCAGAGACAAACAAATTTATAGTTATAAAAAAAACAGTAAGGCTTCCCTGGTGGCGCAGTGGTTGAGAGTCCGCCTGCCGATGCAGGGGACACAGGTTCGTGCTCCGGTCCGGGAAGATCCCACATGCCGCGGAGCGGCTGGGCCCGTGAGCCACGGCCGCTGAGCCTGCGCGTCCGGAGCCTGTGCTCCACAACGGGAGAGGCCACAGCAGTGAGAGGCCCGCGTACCGCAAAAAAAAAAAACAGTAGTCAGTAACACTGAAGTTATTGGTAAGAAGAAGAACGGTGGCTTTTTGTCTGGAGGGAAATGTGACCTCACTTCTCAGAACTGCTAGCTGCATACACAATCCTGAGAAATATCCAGGATTAACAGTAGTCAGGGCCTTGCAATCCAGATATATTCAACAAAATGTGTAAGAGTGCAAAGGTCCCATACTGGGCAGCATCCAAATAATCAATGGGGATGACAGGGCTCCCTAACAATAGCAGCTAGGTGGATGCAATTACCTTAATAAGTGGTAAGTGCAAATGTCAAACCATCAGGTAGGGGTCTGATCCTTAGAGAGTTATAAAGACAATTAAAATCTGGCCAAGATGGAGCAGTCCCATTTCTACTAGATCCCTCCTGTTACTATGAAAAGTCCTGGACCAAGACAAAACATATGCATAAGAAAACCCTGGAAATTGGAAAGAAGAAGTGGCATTATTAAGGGACCTTGTGATTTGAAGAATAACTCTGCAGTGGGTCCCTGGTTTCCTTGTTGTTTACCATATATTTTGGACAGGCCATTACAGAAGCCAGCAAGCCAGAAACTCCAATAGATTGACAAATAAAAGCTCTACCAAAAATCTTCCTCTCTAGCCAAAGGACTGAAGAAAGCATGGCCTAACAGACCATCATTACACATACTAATATATATAAATATTACTCAGCCATAAACTTAATGAAATATTGCCATTTGCAGCAACAAGGATGGACCTAGAAACTATTATGCTTAGTGAAATAATTCAGACAGAGAAAGCCAAATATTATATAATATCATTTATATGTGGAATCTAAAAAATAATACAAATGAATGTATATACAAAATAGACACAGACTCACAGACATAGAAAACAACCTTATCCTTAGCAAAGGGGAGGAAGAGGGAGGGACAAATTAAGGGTATGGGATTAACAGATACAAACTACTATAAATAAAATAGGTAAGCAACAAGGATTTACTGTATAGCACAGGGAATTATATCCTATATGTTTTAATAACCTATAAAGGAATATAATCTGCAAAAACACTGAATCACTATGTTGTACACCTGAAACTAACACAATATTGTATATCAACTGTACTCCAATTTAAAAAGAACTGAAAAATATAATGACAGCAAGAACAACAGCACCCCCCCCCAAAAACAAAAAACAAAAAACCTGATAGGCTTAATAGTATAGTGCTGATGACTGAGGATAGTCTGTGAAATCAATGAACTTGTGGTCAGATCAATTTATTTTACCCAATCAGAGCAGAGAGAAAATAGAATTTAAAATAAAAATGAACAGAGTCCTAGAAACCTGAGTAACAAAAATAAAAGAGCTAATATTCCTATAATTGGACTCCCAGATGGTGAAAGACGTAAATCTACAAATTTAAGAATTTGAATCTCAAATAGGATAAGCCTAAAGAAACTCATGCCAAGACACATTGTAATTAAATGCCTAAAAACTAAAGATAAATAATCTTGAAAAAATCAGAGAGAAATAACACATTATATATAGGGGAGAAACATTTCAAATACAATATATTTCTCATCTAAATCATGTAGGTCAGAAGGAAGTACCATAACATGCTTCAAATACTGAAATAAAGGAGCCATCAACTGTGAGCTCTTTATCTGGCAAAACTATCCTTCAGGAATGAAAACAAAATAAAATAAAACAAAATAAAATTTGCTTCTCAGATGAAGCAAAACTAAGGATATTTATCACTAGCAAGCATACCCTTTCTATAAACAGAATGAATTGATAATAGAAGGCTTGAAATTCCAGAAGGGAAAGAAGAACACTGAAATCAGTAAAACTAAAGATAAATATAATATTCTTCTCATGAGTTTCTTAAATCACATGTGAAGGTGTGATGTAAAACATGGATGGCTGAAGTAAAAATCATAACATCTGATGTTTTATAAAATGTATGCCAAGGAAATTATTAAAATAATTATATTTCAAATTGGGGAGAATAAAAGGGTCTAAATAAAGATAACTTTGACATTTACTTTAATTTGAAAAACATCAATACCAGCAGACAATAATAAGTTCCCTACGTATATTGTAATACCTAGTGCAGCCGCTAAGAAAACTATACAGATCATCATATTATAAAAATACTGTAAGTAAATCAAAAAGAAATCTTAAATAATTTTCACGTGACTTTCATATCTTAGGCTGTATGGACTACTAAAACAGATCACCAAAGACTGAGTGGCTTAAACAACAAATAGTTATTTCTCACAGTTCTGTAGGCTTGGAAGTCTAAGAACAAAGTACCCCGAGCAGATGTGGTTTTTGGTGAGGGCCTTCTTTCTGGCTTGTGGACAGCCATCATCTTATTCTATCTTTACAGTGCAGATAGTATAGCTTTCTGAGAGAGCAGAACCAAAAAGAACTTTTTTTTTATTGCTGAATATCTAATTTTTCAGCAGTGGGGACCAATGCTGAGTCTCTGATATGGCACCATTCCTCAAAGAAACTATACTTGATTACAGTAGACAGACAAACTGATTCATTCTTACAGGGGTAAATACATAAGGCAGGGTTCTCTTTTCCTGCCCACAGGGTCTCAGCCAGTAAGACTATCTAAAGACTTATTGAGTGTTTGATTTACTAGCATGGGATCACAATTATCATCTTATCTTTCCAGGGTTCTCACTTTACGCCAAAGGTTGGGAGTGGTCCTCTGACCTTGGGATCCAAAACACTACACATTTGTTGGCTTGATAGCCTGTGACCAGAGGATGTACCAGCTTAAGGTCAATATTTTAGTAAGATGGAGCACGATCCTCCATCTGTGTAGAGCAAAGACTCTACATTGTTATACATACACTTAAACACATATATACACAGATGCATATACATATATACTTCTACATAGTGCTGTTTCTATGCAGCAGGAACCATTGAGTCAAGAACCAAGAAGTTAGAAATAAAAGCTAGTGAATCATCAGCTGTGATTGCCTGGGCAACTGATCCCTACCATCAGAAGGAAATAAGGCTGCTTAACATAGTTAACACAGTTGAAGGGGTGAGGAGAATCTTAGGTACCCAGGTGATTATTTTGAACAGCTCTTGTATTTCCCTTGCCCCAGTTTGATAGCAAATGCAAACATAATAGCAACTGAATCCTGAGAAAGGAACAGTGCCAGAAGCTCAAATCTCTCAGAGATGAAGGTTTTGGACACATCTCTAGCTAAGCCATGGATACCAGCTATTATCCTAACCTAGGATGGAGGGAATCTAGCATGGGTGGAGAAGAAAGGAGATGATGAGTTTTAGTTTTGGTCTTGAGAGCAGCTGTAGTATTTGAGTTAGTAGCTCAACCCAATATCATTCATTTCCTACATTTCTCCCCCAAGAGAAGTTTATCAGAACCCTGGAGAAGCTGGCACAAAAGATGATCTGTGTTGAACACTGATGCACTGCCCAGATCTCCCTTCAGTGAAGAACCTATTGTCCCAAAGACTGGGCATGCTCTAGGCAGACAGACTTCAGCTAAAAGCCCTTCTGCTATTTCCTCAGCTGCCTGGTACTTTCTATCCCAAAGCCACACCTTTACCTATGAAACCAACATCCAATAACCAATTGAACAAGAACAAAAAGAATGGTAATCTTAGCTCATTCAGGATAAAACTGAAGGATATTTTTGCTCCAGACCTCCCCTTGAGGTCAGTCAAGACTGTTGCTGGGTATACATCACAGCTCACTTCTCCACCTGCTCCACTCCTCCTTCCTTTCTCGCCATTCCACGTTCCACAGGTATTGTTTGCCAGGATCCTTTACGTACTAAATAATAACAGTCCACATGGTAAACTACATCTTGCAACCTGCTTTCCATGAAAGATTTTTCATATGATGTCTAACTGGAGCTAGAACCACGATGGGGGCTGCCCTGTAGGACCTAAGATTGTGGAGGACAGAGATATCCGACCGCAACTAAAATCCTGAAAGATCCATCCGGGTTTCTCCCTCCTCCCAGTTCTCCAGTCATCCTCTAGGAAATTAATTACCAGAACTTGGCCAGAAGCCAATTGGAAAAGTAGCATGAGAAATGATTCTGTCTTAAGATTCAGAGTAGAGCAGGGGAATAAAAAGTTATTTATCTGATAACAACTGGCAAAACCAACAGATAATATGTCAGATTCTCAATTTATAGGACATAACATTTTTGCTCTTTTAAGAATAGAATAAATATTTTTTAAAAAAACAGTAAAGGGGGGACCTTGAAGATGGCGGAAGAGTAAGACGCGGAGATCGCCTTCCTCCCCACGGATACACCAGAAATACATCCACACGTGGAACAACTCCTACAGAACTCCTACTGAAGGCTGGCAGAAGACCTCAGACCTCCCAAAAGGCAAGAAACTCCCCACGTAACTGGGTAGGGCAAAAGAAAAAACAGAGACAAAAGAATAAGGACGGCACCTGCACCAGTGGGAGGGAGCTGTGAAGGAGGAAAAGTTTCCACACACTAGGAAGCCCCTCCGCGGGCGGAGACTGCGGGAGGCGGAGGGGGGAGTTTCGGGACCGCGGAGTAGTGCACAGCGACGGGTGCGGAGGGCAAAGCGGGGAGATTCCTGCACAGACGATCGGTGCCGACCGGCACTCACCAACCCGAGAGGCTTGCTGCTCACCCACCGGGGCGGGCGGGGCTGCGAGCTGAGGCTCGGGTTTTGGTTTTGGACGGAGCTCAGGGAGAGGACTGGGGTTGGCGGCTTGAACATAGCCTGAAGGGGTTAGTGCACCACGACTAGCCGGGAGGGAGTTCGGGGAAAAGCCTGCACCGGCCGAAGAGGCAAGAGACTTTTTCTTCCCTCTTTGTCTCCTGGTGCGCGAGGAGAGGGGTTTAAGAGCGCTGCTTAAAGGAACTCCAGAGACGGGCGTGAGCCGCGGCTAAAAGCGCGAACCCCAGAGACGGGCGCGAGCCGCGGCTGAGGGCGCGAGCCCCCGAGACGGGCGCGAGCCACGGCTGAAAGCACAAACCCCAGAGACGGGCGCGAGCCGCGGCTAAAACCACGGACCCCAGAGACGGGCGGGAGACGCTAAGGCTGCTGCTGCCGCCACCAAGGGGCCTGTGTGCGAGCACAGGTCACTCTCCACACCCCGCTTCCGCGGAGCCTGTGCAGCCCGCCACTGCCAGGTTCCCGGGATCCAGGGACAACTTCCCCGGGACAGCGCACGGCGGGCCTCAGGCTGGTGCAACGTCACGCCGGCCTCTGCCGCAACGTCACGCTGCCTCTGCCGCCCGCAGGCCGGCCCCGCACGCAGTGCCCCTCCTTCCCCCATCCCCCAACCCCCGGCCTGAGTGAGCCGGAGGCCCCGAATCAGCGGCTCCTTTAATCCCGTCCTGTCTGAGCGAAAAAACAGACGCCCTCCAGCGACCTACACGCAGAGGCAGGCCCAAATCCAAAGCTGAGCTCCTGTGAGCTGTGAAAACAAAGAGAAAGGGAAATCTCTCCCAGCAGCCACAGAAGCAGCGGATTAAAGCTCCACAATCAACTTGATATACCCTGCATCTGTGGAATACCTGAATAGACAAGGAATGATCCCAAATTGAAGAGGGGGAATTTAGGAGCGAAATCTATGATTTTTTTCCCTTTTCCTCTTTTTGTGAAGGTGTACGTGTATGCTCCTGTGTGACATCTAGTCTGTATACTCTAGCTTCCACCATTTGTCCTAGGGCTCTATCCGTCCATGACCTTTTTTTAAAAAATTCTTTTTCTTAATAATTAAGTTTAATTGTAATAACTTTATTATACTTTACCTTCGTTCTTTCTTTCTTTCCTTCCTTCCCTCCCTCCTTTAGACAACGAATCACCCCAAATTGAGGAGGTGGTATCAGGGAGCAGGATTTATGATTTTTCCCCCTTTACCTCTTTTTGTGAAGGTGTATGTGTATGCTTCTGTGTAAGATTTTCTCTGTATAGCTTTGCTTCCAACATTTGTCCTAAGGTTCTATCCGTCCCTTTTTTTTTCTAAATATTTTTTAATTCAATAACTATATTATACTTTATTTTATTTTTACTGTATCATCTTTCTTTCTGTCTTTTTTTCCTTCTTTCCCTCCTTCCTTCCTTCCTCCCTCCCTCCCTCCCTCCCTCCTTTCTTTCCTTCTTTGCTTCTTTCTTCCTTCCTTCCTTTCCTCCTTTCCTTCTTTCTTTACTCATACTTCTACTAATTCTCTCTACTTTTTCTCCCTTTTATTCTGAGCCGTGTGGATGAAAGGCTCTTGGTGCTCCAGCCAGGAGTCAGGGCTCTGCCTCTGAGGTAGGAGAGCCAACTTCAGGTCACTGGTCAACAAGAGACCTCCCAGCTCCACATAATATTAAACAGCGGAAATCTCCCAGAGACCTCCATCTTAACACCAGCACCCAGCTTCACTCAACGACCAGCAAGCCACAGTGCTGGACAACCTATGCCAAACAACTAGCAAAACAGGAACACAACCCCACCCATTAGCAGAGAGGCTGCCTAAAATCATAATAAGGCCACAGACACCCCAAAACACACCACCAGACGTGAACCTGCCCACTAGAGAGACAAGATCCAGCCTCATCCAGCACAACACAGGCACTAGTCCCCTCCACCAGGAAGCCTACACAACCCACTGAAACAACCTTAGCCACTGGAGACAGACATCAAAAACAACGGGAACTACGAACCTGCAGCCTGCAAAAAGGAGACCCCAAACACAGTAAGATAAGCAAAATGAGAAGACAGAAAAACACACAGCAGATGAAGGAGCAAGATAAAAACCCACTAGACCTAACAAATGAAGAGGAAATAGGCAATCTACCTGAAAAAGAATTCAGAATAATGATAGTAAGGATGATCCGAAATCTTGGAAGTAGAATGGACAAAATGCAAGAAACAGTTAACAAGGACCTACAAGAACTAAAGATGAAACAAGCAACGATGAACAATGCAATAAATGAAATTAAAATCACTCTAGATAGGATCAATAGCAGAATAACTGAGGCAGAAGAACGGATAAGAGACCTGGAAGATAAAGTAGTGGAAATAACTACTGCAGAGCAGAATAAAGAAAAAAGAATGAAAAGAACTGAGGACAGTCTCAGAGACCTCTGGGACAACATGAAACGCACCAACATTCGAATTATAGGGGTTCCAGAAGAAGAAGAAAGAAAGAAAGGGACTGAGAAAATATTTGAAGAGATTATAGTTGAAAACTTCCCTAATATGGGAAAGGAAATAGTTAATCAAGTCCAGGAAGCACAGAGGGTCCCATACAGGATAAATACAAGGAGAAACACGCCAAGACACATATTAATCAAACTGTCAAAAATTAAATACAAAGAAAGCATATTAAAAGCAGCAAGGGAAAAACAACAAATAACACACAAGGGAATCCCCATAAGGTTAACAGCTGATCTCTCAGCAGAAACCCTACAAGCCAGAAGGGAGTGGCAGGACATACTGAAAGTGATGAAGGAGAATAGCCTGAAACCAAGACTACTCTACCCAGCAAGGATCTCATTCACATTTGATGGAGAAATTAAAACCTTTACAGACAAGCAAAAGCTGAGAGAGTTCAGCACCACCAAACCAGCTTTACAACAAATGCTAAAGGAACTTCTCTAGACACGAAACACAAGAGAAGGAAATGACCTATAGTAGCGAACCCAAAACAATATATAAAATGGAAATAGGAACATACATATCAATAATTACCTTAAATGTAAATGGACTAAATGCCCCCACCAAAAGACACAGATTGGCTGAATGGATACAAAAACAAGACCCTTATATATGCTGTCTACAAGAGACCCACTTCAGAACTAGAGACACATACAGACTGAAAGTAAGGGGATGGAAAAAGATATTCCATGCAAATGGAAACCAAAAGAAAGCTGGAGTAGCAATTCTCATATCAGACAAAATAGACTTTAAAATAAGGACTATTAAAAGGGACAAAGAAGGACACTACATAATGATCAAGGGATCGATCCAAGAAGAAGATATAACAATTGTAAATATTTATGCACCCAACATAGGAGCACCTCAATACATAAGGCAAATACTAACAACCATAAAAGGGGAGATCAACAGTAACACATTCATAGTAGGGGACTTTAACACCCCACTTTCACCCATGGACAGATCATCCAAAATGAAAATAAATAAGGAAACACAAGCTTTAAATGATACATTAAACAAGATGGACTTAATTGATATTTATAGGACACTCCATCCAAAAACAACAGAATACACATTTTTCTCAAGTGCTCATGGAACATTCTCCAGGATAGATCATATCTTGGGTCACAAATCAAGCCTTGGTAAATTTAAGAAAACTGAAATTGTATCAAGTATCTTTTCCGACCACAACGCCATGAGACTAGATATCAATTACAGGAAAAGATCTGTAAAAAATACAAACACATGGAGGCTAAACAATACACTACTTAATAATGAAGTGATCACTGAAGAAATCAAAGAGGAAATTAAAAAATACCTAGAAACAAATGACAATGGAGACACAACGACCCAAAACCTATGGGATGCAGCAAAAGCAGTTCTAAGGGGGAAGTTTATAGCAATACAAGCCCACCTTAAGAAGCAGGAAACATCTCGAATAAACAACCTAACCTTGCACCTCAAGCAATTAGAGAAAGAAGAACAAAAAAACCCCAAAGCTAGCAGAAGGAAAGAAATCATAAAAATCAGATCAGAAATAAATGAAAAAGAAATGAAGGAAACAATAGCAAAGGTCAATAAAACTAAAAGCTGGTTCTTTGAGAAGATAAACAAAATAGATAAACCACTAGCCAGACTCATCAAGAAAAAAAGGGAGAAGACTCAAATCAATAGAATTAGAAATGAAAAAGGAGAAGTAACAACTGACACTGCAGAAATAAAAAAAATCATGAGAGATTACTACAAGCAACTCTATGCCAATAAAATGGACAATCTGGAAGAAATGGACAAATTCTTAGAAATGCACAACCTGCCAAGACTGAATCAGGAAGAAATAGAAAATATGAACAGACCAATCACAAGCACTGAAATTGAAACTGTGATTAAAAACCTTCCAACAAACAAAAGCCCAGGACCAGATGGCTTCACAGGTGAATTCTATCAAACGTTTAGAGAAGAGCTAACACCTATCCTTCTCAAACTCTTCCAAAATATAGCAGAGGGAGGAACACTCCCAAATTCCTTCTACGAAGCCACCATCACCTTGATACCAAAACCAGACAAGGATGTCACAAAGAAAGAAAACTACAGGCCAATATCACTGATGAACATAGATGCAAAAATCCTCAACAAAATACTAGCAAACAGAATCCAACAGCACATTAAAAGGATCATACACCATGATCAAGTGGGGTTTATTCCAGGAATGCAAGGATTCTTCAATATACGCAAATCTATCAATGTGATAAACTATATTAACAAATTGAAGGAGAAAAACCATATGATCATCTCAATAGATGCAGAGAAAGCTTTCGACAAAATTCAACACCCATTTATGATAAAAACCCTCCAGAAAGTAGGCATAGAGGGAACTTTCCTAAACATAATAAAAGCCATATATGACAAGCCCACAGCAAACATCATCCTCAATGGTGAAAAACTGAAAGCATTTCCACTAAGATCAGGAACAAGACAAGGTTGCCCACTCTCACCACTCTTATTCAACGTAGTTTTGGAAGTTTTAGCCACAGCAATCAGAGAAGAAAAGGAAATAAAAGGAATCCAAATCGGAAAAGAAGAAGTAAAGCTGTCACTGTTTGCAGATGACATGATACTATACATAGAGAATCCTAAAGATGCTACCAGAAAACTACTAGAGCTAATCAATGAATTTGGTAAAGTAGCAGGATACAAAATTAATGCACAGAAATCTATGGCATTCCTATATACTAATGATGAAAAATCTGAAAGTGAAATCAAGAAAACACTCCCATTTACCATTGCAACAAAAAGAATAAAATATCTAGGAATAAACCTACCTAAGGATACGAAAGACCTGTATGCAGAAAATTATAAGACACTGATGAAAGAAATTAAAGATGATACAAATAGATGGAGAGATATACCATGTTCTTGGATGGGAAGAATCAACATTGTGAAAATGACTCTACTACCCAAAGCAATCTACAGATTCAATGCAATCCCTATCAAACTACCACTGGCATTTTTCACAGAACTAGAACAAAAAATTTCGCAATTTGTATGGAAACACAAAAGACCCCGAATAGCCAAAGCAATCTTTAGAACGAAAAAAGGAGCTGGAGGAATAAGGCTCCCTGACTTCAGACTATATTACAAAGCAACAGTAATCAAGACAGTATGGTACTGGCACAAAAACAGAAAGATAGATCAGTGGAACAGGATAGAAAGCCCAGAGATAAACCCACGCACATATGGACACCTTATCTTTGATAAAGGAGGCAGGAATGTACAGTGGAGAAAGGACAGCCTCTTCAATAAATGGTGCTGGGAAAACTGGACAGGTACATGTAAAAGTATGAGATTAGATCACTCCCTAACACCATACACAAAAATAAGCTCAAAATGGATTAAAGACCTAAATGTAAGGCCAGAAACTATCAAACTCTTAGAAGAAAACATAGGAAGAACACTCTATGACATAAATCACAGCAAGATCCTTTCTGACCCACCTCCTAGAGTAATGGAAATAAAAACAAAAATAAACAAATGGGACCTAATGAAACTTCAAAGCTTTTGCACAGCAAAGGAAACCATAACCAAGACCAAAAGACAACCCTCAGAATGGGAGAAAACATTTGCAAATGAAGCAACTGACAAAGGATTAATCTCCAAAATTTACAAGCAGCTCATGCAGCTCAATAACAAAAAAACAAACAACCCCATCCAAAAATGGGCAGAAGACCTAAATAGACATTTCTCCAAAGAAGATATACAGAATGCTAACAAACACATGAAAGAATGCTCAACATCATTAATCATTAGAGAAATGCAAATCAAAACTACAATGAGATATCATCTCACACCAGTCAGAATGGCCATCATCAAAAAATCAAGAAACAATAAATGCTGGAGAGGGTGTGGAGAAAAGGGGACACTCTTGCACTGCTGGTGGGAATGTGAATTGGTTCAGCCACTGTGGAGAACAGTATGGAGGTTCCTTAAAAAACTACAAATAGAATTACCATATGACCCAGCAATCCCACTACTTGGCATATACCCTGAGAAAACCAAAATTCAAAGAGAGTCATGTACCAAAATGTTCATTGCAGCTCTATTTACAATAGCCAGGACATGGAAACAACCTAAGCGCCCATCATCGGATGAATGGATAAAGAAGATGTGGCACATATACACAATGGAATATTACTCAGCCTTAAAAAGAAATGAAATTGAGCTATTTGTAATGAGATGGATAGACCTAGAATCTGTCATACAGAGTGAAGTAAGTCAGAAAGAAAAAGACAAATACCGTATGCTAACACATATATATGGAATTTAAGGGAAAAAAATGTCATGAAGAACCTAGGGGTAAGATAGGAATAAAGACGCAGACCTACTGGAGAACGGACTTAAGGATATGGGGAGGGGGAAGGGTGAGTTTTGACAGGGCGAGAGAGAGTCATGGACATATACACACTAACAAACGTAGTAAGGTAGATAGCTGGGGGGAAGCAGCCGCAAGGCACAGGGATATTAGCTCGGTGCTTTGTGACAGCCTGGAAGGGTGGGATGGGGAGAGTGGGAGAGAGGGAGACGCAAGAGGGAAGACATATGGGAACATATGTGTATGTATAGCTGATTCACTTTGTTGTAAAGCAGAAACTAACACACCATTGTAAAGCAATTATAACACAATAAAGATTTTTAAAAAAAAAAAAAAAAAAAAAAAAAAAAAAAAAAAAAAACAGTAAAAAATCCTCATTTTAAAATAGGTTTTAAAAAAAACTAGTAAATGTTCCAGTGTATATTTATATATTTTTCCTATGTCTCTGTATTTTTTGGAGGAGTACTTATTGTATTCAGTGAAATCAGGTGTTTGCCATACTTTAATATTTCTCTGTCTCTTTACCTGTCTACATATAATCTATTTTAATTTGGTGAGAAATAAGCATTGTAATAGTAGCTGCTAACATTGCAGATAGCCATATATGAGCAAGAAGGGAGTGGCTTCTGCAATCTGTAATACTGGGGATGGCAGTATATAATATTGGGGATTAAGATCACAGAAAAGACAAGAACTATCAACTGCATGCATAAAGAAAAAGAACGGTAAAGTCATCTTGGCAAAAATATGCTCAAGATTTTAGAAAATGCTATACTTAGATCCACACCAAATTAAAAATATTTCTCTTTTCAAAATTCCTAGCACAGAAAGAGTAGAAGTATAACATAGCCAGTACTGCCTGTCAGCTAAAATTTCTACTGTGATATTGCATATGATCAGGGATAGGGGTTTTGTTTTGTTCTTTGTTTATTTCAGGTATATATACTTTAAACTTACTGGAGTATATTTACTGAATTTCCTTCAATATAATAAGAAAAACCTAGGTGATACAAGTACTTTAAATGTGTCCATGACTTCTCAGTATCTTATTTATTCTAAGTATCAATGAAAGCAGCTTTAATTAATTAGATGCAATATCTTGTAACTACTAATATAATAATTTAATGTTACAGAACACAATTTGAAATATTAATTTTAAATAGTTACAAAATTGGAATCCATGCTTTGATTAAAATCAAGTAATCAAGATGTCAGGAAGCAATTTAAAACAATATATTTGAGTACTATTTTTGCATGGATACATTTGCAAGCAAAACATTTTTGTAATAGAAAACTATCTTAAAAATTTCTCTTGACAAAATATTTTATCAATTATTTAAATATTTCCCGTAATAAAGTTACAATGTAAAATAAGCAGGGTGTTCAAATTTTGGATTAGTTGAAGTATAAAGATATATTTCCTAAGGTTTCAACTCAATTTTTTTTTCTTTTATGAAATACAGAAAAAATTTTCAAGGTGACAAACTCTTTAAAAAGTTGATTGAGATACCCAGAGGAAAGGTCTGTATCTTGAGTGTATGACTAATGATTACATTTACATCTCATAAATCTGTAGGTAAAATTTAGTGTTTTACTAAAACTCTAATTTACAGCATATATGGATTTCTCTTTGAAGCCAGGAAATCAGAATTATGTTAGGGGCAAGGTGCAACAAAGAAAATATGTTGACCTTCGTGTATGAAGATGACACTTTTGCTATTCCTTGAATTGAATAAGAACATTGAGTTATTTTTTCTGCAAATGAGATGGTTGTGCTTTAAATTATGTAGTTTCTTTTTCAGTGCCCTGAGCTAGCTGTGATTGTTTTCACTCTGTTTTTCTATTGGCTGCTGTCAACATTTTAAGTTTACTATTTTCAAATTCTAGTTTTTGAATTTTTGTATTTCAGAACATTTCACACATATATACAAAAATACTGAGGTATTAAAATGTTAAAAGGCTTGAGTAAATACAAATGCAACAACGATCAAATACATTAGGAAAATGATGCATGATAAAAGTATTTATTATTTACAAGTGAACATAAATCCGTAAGATAACTGCTATTCTACACACATTACTCTGAAAACTTTCTGTGGCTTTTCATTAGATCATCATTTCTTGGTATTACAAATTACATATATAAGATGACATCCACTTCATATTTGCTATACTCTCATTATACTCTATTGTATATTATAGTGATATATAGAGGAAAATCCCTTGTGTCTTGCAATGACTAGAAATGTAAAGTTCTTTGATAGTACAATGACTTATAGTCCATCAAATGTATGTCATTGTTAAGGGATTTTATGTGATAAAAATATAGCTAAATATTAAAAGAAATGGGAGGAATATTCATCATGAAAATAAATGAGAATGTATTGAAATATTTATTACTTAATTTTAAAATGTTCTTAATATACATTTGTACTTCTACCTCTCTTTCACTCTGTCTCTGTATCTAAAGCTATATAAACAAGAGTTCATACTGATGTCTCTAATATGTGTGATAAATATTTAGCCACAATATGTCCACTTATTTGCTCAATCCTAGAATATACATGTAACACATGTACTCCGAGTAACAAATGTACTAACTGAAACCAACACAGAGCACCAAGCTGAGCTCCCTGTGCTATACCGCAGGTTCCCACTAGTTATCTATTTTACACATGGTAGTGTATTTATGTCAAACCCAATCATCCAGTTCATTCCACACTCCCCTTCCCCCTCTGTGTCCACACTTCTGTTCTCTATATCTGTGTCTCTATTCCTGCCCTGCAAATAGGTTCATCTGTACCATTTTTCTAGATTCCACAATATTGTATAGCAGTTATACTCCGATTAAAAAAAAAAAGTACTAACTGAGGTACAATATTTGCTTACTGTTCTTGTTGGCTTTAGCCTCACATAGATGGTCAAAATGCTATGTTCCAAAGTTACCTAAGTTTGTCCCTCCTTCCTGTTTATATGTGTTATGTTTATGTTATTTACTTAAAACTGAATGATTCATTTATTTCTATTTGTATTCAATTTTGAGCTTACTTTCCCTTTTTGATTTTATTTTTCAGTATGTGAAACATGAATATGGCTCTAAAAGATCTATATAAAAAGGTATATTTTTATATATATAAAGATATCTTTAGATATATATAAAGATATATTCAGAAAACCATTATCTCCATTCCTTTTCTATTATTTTATTATTAAGATATAATTCACTTGCAATAAAATTCATTCTTTTAAGAATGTACAATTCAATGGTTTTGAGTATACCTACCTTATTTCATTTTCCCATTCATTCCATCCTGTTCCTTATCCATACCTAATATTAAACAAAAGTAATAAATTATTTAATTTTAATACTATACCTGCTATTTTGTATTACACTTTACATCTATTACATCACTCTTACATATATAAACTTTATTTATAGATGAGGATCCTGAAACTAGGAGAGACTGTGTAACTTTTACAATATCTTAACACTGTGTTTATAAGTTGGGTTTAGAAACCAGGTCCTCTGAGGCCAAGATCCATGTAATTAATAACTCTTAAACTCCTCCTTTATTGCTGTAATCCTGGTCTAGATTCCACAACACCTCACCTGGATTTTTACAAAAGCACCCAACTGGTGTCCTTGTTTCTGTCTTTCTTTGCCTATTGTCTGTTCTTTGCAATGGAATCAAAATGATTTACTGAAAAACTAAGGTTAGATCGTGTCTCTTCTCTGCTTGAAACCATGCAAATTTTCCCATTTCAAAGAGAGTAGAAGCCCAAATACTTAAATGGCCTAATATTTCAGCATGGTTTTTCCCACCTTCGTTTCTATGGTTTCATCTCCTAACACTCTACCTTGATGCACCAGCCACACTACAGTAGAGGTAACACACTATCACTGATGCATCAGCTGCACTGGAATCATTACTAGGCATCAATCCGTTTCTCCCCTTTAAAGCTACTGTTGTTATTCTTATTCTTATTATTTAATTTATTTTTAATGTTCATATCCTCATGAGTTGTCCACTCTCTTCTCATATGTCTTAACTTACCAGGGAGTCATTTTCTCACAACAGTCCACTTTTGCCCTGTCCCAGCATTTTTCTTCTCTTCCCTTGGTTATTTTTCTCTGTAGCACTTATTCCTGACTGGCATAGGTTAAAAACCTATCTTCATTCTTCTGCCTCCACCACTAGAATGGCACCAGGGAATATGGTGGTTTTGACATATATTCCTCCAACAAAACAAAAGATTAGGCTTTTATAGACCAAAGACGATGATGTCTAATACTATGAAATGTGGAGTAGATTTAGTTTAATTGTCTACTTCAGAAGTATCAAAGAAAAGAAATAAACTAAATAGAGTATAGTGACATCTGGTATTGAATTGATTCTAATCATACTAATGAACTTTGATATTGCCATTTTCTATCACACCAATAATTATATAATAGCTTAATTGCATCTGAATATATATAGGTATAAATTAAAGCAAATAAGAAACTAAATGAAGAATAACTCATGTAAATTATTTTGGCCAATTAATTGTATAAGATTTTATTGTAAAGCATTTCAGAGCTCTATGAACTTTGTTAAAATTAGCTTATTGCAGTAAAAAATAGAAGTTAAAGCAACCTTCTGTTGTTGGGTGTCTAGTT